>NC_134551.1:27453518-27753518 GCF_025594145.1 Primulina tabacum
CTAGAATTTTTTTTTTTAAACCTCACATAGCATCGGCCGAATTGCTTACACAAGCATAAAATATTTTTGACATCATTTTAAATAAATCAACCAACTAACATTTGAAAAGTAAGCACATACTATAACTTCTCAAAAACCACTCACAAATAAAACGTCGTAAAAATATCTTTAACATAACTCAAATTCATAAATCATAACTAGTGCGGAAAACTAGCGTCGGTCCTCGGGTTATGTGCACCTTCAGTCCAGCAAAGTCAACCATCAAGACCTCATTATCATATTCATAATCAATATCACCTGCATCAATCACACCTAGTGAGTCTAAAGATCCAACACGTCATATTCTTGATAACGAGTAATACGTAATACAGTTAACATAACAGTGAAAAATACTTGTACTTAAAATATCGTTTTCATGAAGATGCATAAACATAAACATTTGCGTAAACATTTTCATGATGCATAAAACATTTTCATAAAAACATAAACATATTCATATTCATATTCGTATTCATATCCATATGCATATCCATATTCATATCCATATTCATATTCGTATTCATGTTCATGTTCGTGTTTGTTGAATTCAGATCGTGATTGTGACTCGTATTTTTGATCGTAGGCGATGGATCCATCTAAAAAAACCACAGTACTGAGCGACGGGGACACCAGCGACACTCTCACCCGTCAACTGGGCCTTGGCCAACGTATTAACATATTCGTATTCGTATCACGTAATCGTATTCGTATCCGTATCCAAGGAAACACGATCGTCGGGCTCCCACTGAGACCATAACCCTCACGATATTTCCAACATCTAGTAGTCATAATCCCTTACGTCCTTCAACATGATATCATCACTTAATAAAAACATGCATAACATCATTTTTATTTTAAAACCAATCATGCAACATATCTTTTAAATGCCCATATTTAAATCATAAAAATCATAGACATTTAAAAATCAGAACTTAACATATTAAAAATCATAAACATCTATGAACATTTTTAAAATAAACATTTTAACTTCATAAACATTAAAAATAAACATTTAAATCATAAACATTTAAATAAATGTTTTAGCATATTAAATCATAAAACATTAAACTTTAACGTCTTAAAAATCAATAAACATTTAAAATTGACATATTAACATGTAAAAACCCATAATCATTGAAAATAATCATATTAGCATATAAAACAGCATTCAGGACACTGCCATGACGTTTAATAATTTCTATGAGTAAAAAGACCGTTTTACCCCTAGACGTAAAATTTCATTTTTTTACATTTTCTTAATTTTATTGACTCTAACATTTCCAAATAATTATTTAAACTTACATGAATTTTCTCATATTTTTATTTAGCTTCATTCGACGACTTTTAAATTATCTTTAAATATAACGTATTAATGCGTTTTAATCACGAATTAAACCAAACCTTAATAAAAATTCCCAAATTAAAAACCAAGGCTTTCAATAATTATTTAAGCTTAAACCTAATTTTCCATAATTTTATAAAGCATATAACATGGCGTTTAAATTAACTCGTTAATTAGCATTTCGTGCGGCGATTAAATCCCGAATAAATCCAAAACTCGTTATTTTGATCCCAAAATTTAAACATAACCTTTTTATGATTTATTCTACCCTTCCAAGTTATGAGCCACACCTGTGGACCCATGGCTCAATTTTTGCCTTTTAATTTTCGTTTTTGACACCTTATCGAACACACCGAGCCATCTCCTAATTTACTCGAGCCACGCCCAAGCCACCTCGATCCAAAACCTAGCCAACCCACCTAGGGACCCTACTGACCAAGCCCAGCTCATAAAACCAGCCTTAGCCTGACCAAAACACTTCTGGAACTCGACCCCAAGTGCATGCGTGTGTGTGTTTGTAGTGTCCATGTTGAATTGGGTTTCCTAGTTGCCTAGGACTCTTCCAGCCGTCTAACCACTGACCCCTCATGACCATAACCTTCCCTGGACCACGCATAAACCAAGCCCAGACCAACCCAAGCCCCTGGACGTGAGGAGCAAACCACTGAAGCTTGACAGCAACATCTCGCCTAACTTGCTGTCATGAGCTTCTCCCCCACGTTTTTTGTGTTTAGCTCGAGCCATGTCTAGCCACCCTGCACCAACTTATGACCAGCCTCTCTAGGCACCCTCCTGGACCCTTAGAACCTATAGAACTCGAGCCCCTAGCTTGAAAACCGAAGCCCCCCCCCCCCCCTACTTCAGCACAAGCATGGCCGAGAAAACCCACCTAGACTAGGACTCCACGTTTTCTTGCTTAGCCACTTGACCACCGAACCAGACCTTGAACCAGCCCCTTTTGCACCTTCTTAGGACCCTAAGGACCTAACCTGCCCTAGACCGATACCAACAATGCCCCTGTTCGAGCCTTGGACGAGCCCCAATAGCCCATGCCAAGAACGAGCCACTTGACTCTTGTGCAATCAAAAAAACCCACGGTTCCTTTTAATTGATGCCTACTGTTTTCCAGCTTTTGTTTCTCACATTTTCATCTTAATTGGTGTGTGTTTAGGACCCTAAATTTGTTTAAAACACCCTTAATCCATACCCTAACCATGGCAGCCCCTTAACACAAATTAAACATGATTTTTGAATCAACAAACAAGAGTTAAACCCATGCATATGAATAGTTGCGAAAATTATAATTTGAGTGCCTTGTTTTCTTTCAAAACATGTTCAAATAAATATTATGGTGTGATAGATGATTGAAAGAAAGAATATGGCGTGTCTTTGCGTATTTAACGCACGATTATTCGTTGACGAAGGCGAAGAATGGGGCAAAAACCTTGGCTTGAACTCTACCTTGCAAGTCTCGATTTCCTTCTTTAAATTGTAATGTGTGTGATCCGTGAACTTTGAGGAGTTTTGGGAGAGAAAATATAAGGTTTGAGGCGTGTAGCAAAGTGTAGGGTTGGGGAAGATTATCTTATTTAAATACTAATTAACTCTAAGCAAGGCTTTAGGCCCATTAGGTAGATAAATAGGCCCATTAGTTCTTAGTTAGACTTTAATTAAAAATATAAAAATAATTTTGTTTAAATAACTCTGCGAATTTATTAGCCGGGTTGCCAAAAAGTTCGTATTTTATTGAAAAACCAACACCGATAAAATTTACGTCCCGGCGTATAAAATCACCTCCAAACCCCTTATTTTCAAAAGTAATAAAAAGCATCACCCATATTTTAAATAATTAAAAACAATTATTTAATAAAATCATTTTACATTTTCAGCCCTCAGTCTCCGTTCTTCGATCGCAACTCGAATAACCTTTTAAAAATACATTTTAATGCAACCATGTAGAAAAGTATATTTAAACATGTAAATATGCACAACATAATTAATTTATGCAATTAAAACATTTAATTAAAATACAGGAGAATTTAATAATTACATGCATGTGATTCGCGTGGACCTTTAAATTTTTCGGGGCGTTACATGCGCTGTTTTTATTGGAAAATATTTAAGATCATTTTTAAATCTTATATTTTTCTGTGGTGCGCATGCATACGAAACATTTAAATGATATTTCGAAAATGGGAGTTTTGAAAAAAATATTTTCGCATTTTTAAATGAGTAGACATCTCACAAATAGTGTAAGAAGGATCGAACCCCTTAATAATTAAGTGGTCGTAAACTTGGTCAAATTTCATATACTTCTTTACAACGCTTGCAAGATATAAGATTACTTCACGTGTTTTTGCATAGTTCTAGCTTGTGCTATAAATTTTTTTTACCCCTTCTTCATACTCGGGTACAAGCCTAGAAGGCAGATGCATCCATTCATTATCCATCTTGTGAACAAACTTTTTTTATTTGTATGAAATAATTATGAAATTTTATCAATACAAACACACACACATATACACGATGATAATTTAATTTATATGATATAATTACTTAGGTGTCAGATGTTATCCCAACTTTTCTTTCCCAAAATATTCCCAACATTTTTATAAGAGAACACCACATAATAAATAAAAAAACTTAAATACAAAAAATTTATTCATACATATTATATTTTAAACAAATAAAATCATATAAAAATAAGATAAGCTAAATTTTACTTATATTTTTGACCATAGATCAATTGACCATAGTGTAAAAAATTGTGACCCGTAAAATAAACGTGTTGAAAATGATGACGGTCATTGCCAACAATTGTTGAAAAAATTTGTACACGGCAGCCTTAAATTTTGAAAATTGAGATGCGTATACAAATTTGGTTTGGATCTCGAGCTCCCAAAACACTCGGTGATATGAGTGTGCCTATAAATACCGAAGGCATTGAGGTCCCTAAACACACAATCTCATACAGAAAATACACCATCTAAAGGAGTGTTGAAGTGTTTAGAAGGCTTCAATCGAAAATAAATCAGAAAGCTTCAACAAATTTTCAATGGCCGGAGGTAATTCTCGATTAAGCTTCCGCATATTATATCATGTTCATGTATACGTAAAAAACATGATTTTGATGATTTGGAATTAGATTTAATATTTCCAAATTCAATACAAATTTCAATGCATGTTTAGAAATTATTTTTGCTCGTTAGATATAATATTCAAATTATGTTCATATTAAATTATATTAAGTTGTTTATAATTTTAAATGAACATATTAAGTAAGATGTGAATATAATATTATAAATTAAAATATTTCAGATATTCACAAATGAACAAATAATCCTCACTTTATCACTACTCTAATTGAAGAGAAAAACTGAAGAGGAACTAACATTTTATCGTAAATGTGATCCTCACTTTATCACTACTCTGATTGAAGAGAAAAACTGATGGGGAATGTAATTGTTCATATTAAGTAAAAATGTGAATATAAAATTATTTAATATAAAAAAAATTGGCTTATAAATATTCACATAAATATGGATAATTAAGTTGAATAATAATTATAAGGTGACGTAAGAAAACATGATCTGAGGGAGTTCTTAATCGACCGGTTTAAACTGCCTTGACTAGTCACTGGTCTCCCTGATGAACATTGCTCTGTCTAGGAGTTGAGTATTTAAAGGGCCTAAGCACTACCTATCTTTCTTGGGAGCACTCTTGGAAAGTGTTGATTGCGAAATAATTATTATATAAAGCATTAAGTAAAGCCAAAATTTTGTCCGGTGAACCGTATAATTTTAAATAATTGAGGAATAGCCACAACATCCTTAATTATGAAAAATTATGCATTAAGTGAGTTTGGATCACATAATGGACATCAATTGTAATTAATTATAAACATAATAAAATTTACCCCACAGGGATTTTTATTATATTTATAACTAATAGGTTAAAATATCAAATTAAATTTTTCTTAATTTACCCACAGGAATTAAAGAAAATACATTTTGATAGGTTTATCATAAATTTACAGAAAAATCTTATTGAATTAAAATTTTGGCCCACATGAAAATTTTATGTCACTAGATTTTTAAACATGAATTACATTGGTAAAACATGATATTGTCTCAAAATTTTAAGCATATGATATTTTGTGCAGTTATGCAACCTGCGACTTTTTCTGATATGAAATGTGACATTCCCGATCTAAAGGGCGATAATTATAAAATTTGGAAAGAAAGAATTCTTCTTCAATTAGGGTGGATGGATTGATTATGCTATACGGAAAGACGAACCATCTGCTATTACTGAAAACAGCATTCCGGATGATGTTGATCTTTATGAAAAATTGGAGCGATCTAATCGACTCTGCGTAATGTTCATAAAGACCGAAATCTCTGCTGGTATGCGTGGTTCTGTCGACCAGCATAATAATGTCAAAGAATTACTGAAGGCTATTGATGAACAGTTTCAGTCTTCAGATAAAGCACTTGCAAGAACCATAATTATGAAATTCTCTTCATTAAGGATCACCAGTGTGAGAGGTGTGCGAGAGCACATCATGAAGATGCGGGACATAGCGGCTCGGCTCAAGACACTTGAAGTGGAAATGTCTGAGATTTTCTTGTGCACTACATTTTATGCACTCTTCCACACAATATGGACCCTTCAAAATTTTCTACAACACACATAAGGATAAATGGTCAATTAATGAATTAATGACCATGTGTTCAAGAGGAAGGAAGGCTGTTGATGAAAACGAGTGATAATGTCTTTATGACCACACAAGGAAAGTATAAAAAGCAAGCCAAAGTCAAGGAAAAAAGGAAAGGAATAATTCCACCCCAACCTGACATCAAGAAAGAATCCAAGTGTTTCTTCTGTAAAAAGACGGGACACATTAAGAAGGATTGCAATAAATTTAAGGACTGGCTTGAAAAGAAAGGTATTCCTACTTCATTTGTCTGTTATGAATCTAATATGGTTGATATGATTTATAATACATGGTGGATTGATTCTGGTTCTACAATCCATGTTACAAATACCTTGCAGGGTATGCAAAACCTAAGGAAGCCAATAGAAAATGAGCGAAGCATCTATTCGGGAAACAAGATGTCTTCGCATGTGGAGGCTATTGGGACTTGCTGCCTAGTGTTGAATAGTGGTTATATTTTAAAATTAGAAAAGACATTTTATATTCCTAGTTTTTCTAGGAATTTAATTTCAGTTTCAAAACTTGTACCCCTTGGTTATTCATTTCATTTTTAGGATAAATCAATAAATGTGTTTTATAAATCAAATCTTATTGGAAATGGTACAATGGTTGATGGTCTTTTCTTTATTTTTTTACAAAATAATAACACCACTATGCATGTTCAAGGAGGTATTAAAAGATGTGTTAAAATGAAGATTCCTCTATATTATGGCACATGAGATTGTGACATATCTCTATAGAGAGGATTAAAAGATTAGTGAATGATGGAGCACTTAGTACTTTAGATTTTACTGATTTTGAGACTTGTGTGGACTGCATTAAGGGAAAGCAGACCAATAAATCTAAAAAGGGTGCCAAGAGGAGTACAGAAATATTAGAAATCATACATTCAGATATTTGTTGTCCAAATATGGACATGCAAAGTCCGAAATACTTCATCTCTTTGATTGATGATTACTCACGATACATGTATATCTACATGCTTCATAATAAAAACGAAGCACTTGAAGCCTTCAAGGTTTTTAAGGCTGAAGTGGAGAAGCAATGTGGAAAACATATTAAGATCGTGAGAACTGATAGAGGTGGAGAATATTATGGTAGATACACTGAGAATGGACTAGCATCTGGTCCGTTTGCAAAGTTTCTCCAAGAACAAGGGATTGTTGCCCAATATACTATGCCTGGTTCTCCGGACCAAAATGGCGTAGCTAGGAGGAAAAACCGGACATTATTGGACATGGTGAGGAGCATGTTTAGTAGCTCTAAACTTCCTAAATCCTTGTGGACTGAAGCTCTTAAGACAGTGTGTATATATTAAACAGAGTTCCAACTAAGGCTGTCCCAAAGACGCCATTTGAGTTATTAAAGGTTGGAAACCGAGTTTGCAACATATACGCGTTTGGGGTTGTCCTTCTGAAATAAGAGTTTACAACCCACATGAAAAGAAACTGGACCCAAGAACTATAATAGATATTTCATTGGGTATGCTGAAAAATCCAAAGGGTACATATTCTATTGTCCATCTCACAATACTAGAATTGTGGAATCAAGAAATGCAAAATTTCTTGAAAATGACTTGATTAGTGGGAGTGATCATGACATAGTTTTTGAGAATGATCACATTAATGTACAACCCTCTTATTCAAATGACAGATTGGTTGTTATTCACAACCCTCAAGACCAAATGGGTGTTAGGCAACCGATTACTGAAGTTCCACAAATTGCTGATGAAAATCCAGTAGATCAAGTTGTTAGTGAAGAACAACAAGAAATTGTTGATCAACCAAACAACCTAAGGAGATCTACTAGAATAAGGAGATCAGCAATATCTAGTGATTATGTTGTGTTACAAGAATCGGACTTTAACATTGGAGCCGAAAATGATCCTGAAATGTTTTCACAAGCCATGAGTTGTAATGAGTCAAAACTATGGTTTAATGCTATGAAAGAAGAGATGAATTCTATGGCAGTTAATGGAGTTTGGGATCTTGTTCAGTTGCCTGATGGTGTAAAAGCCATTGGATGTAAATGGGTCTACAAAACAAAGTAAGACTCATTAGGCAACATTGAAAGATATAAAGCAAGACTCGTAGCTAAAGGATTCACTCAACAGGAAGGAATCGACTACAAGGAGACTTTTTCTCTTGTATCTTAGAAAGATTCTCTCCGTATCATTCTAGCATTAGTTGCACATTTTGACTTAGATTTACAACAAATGGATGTGAAAACGGCTTTTCTCAATGGAGAACTAGAGGAAGAGGTTTATATGAAACAACTTGAATGATTCTTCTCTAGTAATGGTGAGCAATTGGTTTGTAAGCTTAAGAAATCTATATATGGATTGAAACAAGCTTCCCGTCAATGGTATTTAAAATTTCATGATGTTATCTCTTCATTTGGATTCGTTGAGAACCACATGGATCAATGTATATACCAGAAGTCAGTGGGAGCAAGATTTGTTTCCTTATTCTATATGTGGATGATATTACTTGCAACCAATGATAAGGGTCTGTTATACGAGGTGAAACAATTCCTCTCTAAAAACTTTGATATGAAGGATATGGGTGATGCATCTTATGTCATTGGCATTAAGATACATAGAGACAAAATTCAAGGTATTATAGGTTTGTCTCAAGAAACCTATATCAACAAAGTTTTAGAGAGATATCGGATGAAAGATTGTTCACCAAGTATAGCTCCCGTTGTGAAAGGCGATAAATTCAATTTGAGCCAATGCCCAAAGAATGATCTAGAGCGGGAACAAATGAAAAACATTCCTTATGCTTCTGCTGTCGGAAGCTTGATGTATGCTCAGGTTTTCACTAGACCTGACATTGCATTTATTGTTGGGATGTTTGGAAGATATTAGAGTAATCCAGGTTTAGACCATTGGAAAGCTGCAAAGAAAGTCATGAGGTACCTTCAAGGGACCAAAGATTATATGCTTATGTTCAGACGAACTGAAAATTTGGAAGTAATTGGCTACTCTGATTCAGACTATGCTGGCTGCATTGATTCAAGAAAATCCACTTCAGGATATATTTATGTTAGTTGGTGGAGCTGTATCTTGGAGAAGTGCAAAGCAGACATTGACTGCTACTTCCACTATGGAAGCTGAGTTCGTATCTTGTTTTGAGGCAACCTCACATGGTGTATGGTTGAAGAGTTTCATTTCCAGGCTTAGAATTATGGATTCTATATCTATGCCATTAAGAATATTTTGTGACAATTCAGCTGCAGTTTTTATGGCTAAAAATAACAAAAGTGGTAGTCGAAGCAAACACATCGACATTAAGTATTTAGCCATACGAGAACGTGTTAAAGATAAGAAGTTACTTATCGAGCACATTAGTACTAAATTGATGATTGCGAATCCTTTGACTAAGGGCATGCCACCAATAAAATTCAAGGATCATACAGAACGAATGAGACTTGGTTCTTTTATGTAATTTTGTTGTAAAAACAAAATTAATGAAACTCATTAAGTTATGTTATTTTTCATATTCATTATGTACATATTCAGTTATCATGAAAAATATCAATAAAGTTGGACCTCGAATAAACATAGGGTTTATTCATTAAGTTATTTGAGAGATATAATACATTGTGATACATGGAAGATAATAATCGTTTTTAGATGACCTATCGCCATGATTCATGTATTTTAATTTCTCCTATGATAAATGAGATATACGGGTCAAGTGGGAGAATGTAAGAAAATTGTGACCCGTAAAATAAACGTGTTGAAAATGACGACGGTCATTGCCAACAATTGTTGAAAAAATTTGTACACGGCAGCCTCAAATTTTGAAAATTGAGATGCGTATACAAATTTGGTTTGAATCTCGAGCTCCCAAAACACTCGGTGATGGTATGAGTGTGCCTATAAATATCGAAGGCATTGAGATCCTTAAACACACAATCTCATACAGAAAATACACCATCTAAAGGAGTGTTGAAGTGTTTAGAAGGCTTCAATCGAAAATAAATCAGAAAGCTTCAACAAATTTTCAATGGCCGGAGGTAATTCTCGATTAAGCTTCCGCATATTATATATCATGTTCATGTATACGTAAAAACATGATTTTGAGAAAAATCTCTAATACATAGATCAATTCTCCTTTTGATTTGATAGTATTGATCACATATCAATATTCATTTAGTTGTGGACTGTTTTTTAAAATTTCATATACATATTTTTATTAAATTTAAGCTACCCGTTTCCTTAGCAAAATAGTATGGATATATATATTAAGGATAAAATAAATTTTATTAGCCAAAGAGGTGCAAAACCAAGAAATAACATTTCTCTTAAAAAGTTAAAAAAATGGTTATTTTGTTTTAAAATGTATATGAAACTTCTTCAAAATGAAATAAAATACACAACTTGTTTTGTCCGTCCATTTGAACTTAATTTTTTTTTCAGAAAAAGAGTAAAACATCACATAGTCCATGCTACGCTGTCTCTACATTGAAAAGCTTACTTAATTCATTGATACCTCCTTTTGAGAAACAACCAAAGACAACACCCATCCCTGTCTCTGAATCTTTATCAAACCTATGCAACTATTTTTTATCTTATTATCTGTGACATATATAAACTTATGTCTTGAATTCACATTCAGTAGAAATAAGAGAGGCGGAATGCATGTAGGAGGATAAAGAGGGGGGCGGGGAGGGTGTTACTATTTTAGGGGGAGAAGATTTTGTTGACAGATGTAGCTAGTACTGCTAGGGGAGGAGAGAGAATATATTTTATTTTCTATATCTTGAGACTGTTCTATCTTGAGATAATTTAATCATGGCTCACAGTCATGATAGTTTCACATGAAGTTTTTTTTATATATATTTAATCATTTGATTTTTTAGAATATTTGATGATATTATCAATCATCGTGCAATAATATTTCGTAAACTATAACAATTTCAAAGTATAAGGCACCAAAATAATAATAAATTCAGAGAAACATTAGGCAACTCGTTATAGGATCTATATATATAATACGCCAGTATCATATGCTACCTGCTTCGAATTACTATAATTTATAAAATATCTAAACAAACATTTGTCTTTATTTATTATTCTTTCCGAAAGATTATTGTATTTGTCCAACGTTTCGTTAAACACGGAATGTGTGTGTCTACGTGGATAAAATCCGTTGTCGTAGCCTTTTTAAAACTGTTGTAACTGAGGTGCTGTTGAAAGTCCGTTCAACGAAAACGATTTTTATTCATTGTGGTAGGTAAAATTTGCGACAATTTTTTAAAACCGTCACTAATAAATTAGCGACGGTTTTATTCAAAATCGTCGCGGTTGGCAATGAAGACCGTCGATGAAGACTGTCGCTAATTTTAACGACGGTTAGCAATGAAATTTTCGTCGCTAATTTGTTTCGAAAAAAAAAAATACTTTTAATAATTTAATAAATCTAAAAAAACTAACAATCGAAACTAAAATCGTGTAAGAGAAAAATTTTAAGTGCTGTGAAGTAGTAAAATCGTGTAAGAGAAAAAATTTAAGTTATGAAGTAGTAAAATCGTGTAAGAGAAAAATTTTAAGTGTAATGAAGTGGTGAGAAAATTTTAAGTTTTGTGAAGTGAAAATCGTGTAAGACTAAAAAATTTTAAGTGTTGTGAAGTGTTATGGAGGAAAATGGACCGAAAATGGTGGTATTTGTAGACTGTTTGCGACGGTAAAATTAGCGACGGTTGCAACAAATCATCGCTAACTTTAGCGACGGGTTTTGTAAATCCGTCGCTAATCTTAAACATGCGACGGTTTTATGTAAAACCGTCGCTAAATTAGCTAGGGTTTATACAAAACCGTCGCTAATTTTAAATTAACGACGGTTTTCATAATACCGTCGCATATGGCAACGTTTTCCAAAACAATTGTCGTTTGTCTAAAAACCACGCTAATCGACAACGGTTTTATTGTGCAAAAAAAAAAACCGCTAATAGACAACAGTTCATAGAACCGTTGTCATTGACCCTAAAAAAACGCTCAAAGACCACGGTTTTATAGAACCGCTGCCATTGACCCTAAAAACCGTTGTCTTTGACCCCCAAAAGACAACAGTTTTTGCTAAAACCGTTGTTAAAAACTTACGACAACAGTTTTTCACAAAAAATGTTGTCGTATGTGCGTTGTTGTATGCAGAATTTTTATAGTGATATATATATTTATATTAATCAACTATGTTAGCATTCCACAAGTTGACTGAATTGACCAGGTGAGGTTGTTGGTGCTTGTGGTTAGGTGAATGGCATATTGTTTTATAAATCGTAGAGTGCTAACTACCACCGATTAGACCAGTTAACGTCGTATAATTGTGCACCTGTCCTAAGTCAGCCGTCACAATATGAACATCTAACTCTGAAATACTGCGAAATCGTGCTCCTATCACACATTCATGAAGTTAGAAACATATTCCGATGACGAAAAAACTGGGGTCATCTAATTTATCAGGAACTCAAGCATGAACAAACAACGTATATTTATCAACATAACAATAGGGGGCATCCAGAACTAATTCTAGGTAAATCTAAATGCGACTCAAACCTAGAGCAGATAAAATGAGGATTAGAAAACCAGGAGGTCGAGTTCAGTTAATCTCATGTTTACCAATATTAAATTTTCCACTCTTTCTGTCTACTTTTGCATTGGATATCCATTCAATATAGCACACAGCTCATATAGTATGAGTATAGGACAGATGCATAAGCAATATCCCCACATTTTTATATTTATTTTGCCAAGAGAAGAAGGTGAATTTTACCTTACCGGCTCATGTTAAGAAGGTGAATTTTACCTTACCGGCTCAAACATGAGCGAGAAAATGTTCTAAGGCAAGGAAAAATTGAAGAATGGCCTAAAAGACAAAAGATGATAGCCTAGAGTATGAGCAAACAATTCAGATTAAAACGAATCAGATTCATCATCAAATGGGAAGAACAACAGTACTTATTTCACAACAAAACAATGATTGATAGCAATTTTTTGCAATTCTAGAAGTCAGAAGACATAACATTGTGCTTTATTAATAATTTGGATCTCATTTGCTTCTCCACTGGAAGATGGAGTGAAAGTTAGCCTCTGAAGTAGTTTATTTCTCAGTTACATATGTTTTTCCCCCAAAATCGCACCTTTCCCACAATATTCCCATAAAATTTTCGGATACTAGCTGGACATATAATAAGCCAACAATGCGTCAATATTAGCTACTAATGCAAAGAAAACAGTTAAATCGGATTGTAAAAAAATTCGAATCCAGACGGCTTGTATACCTGAACTATAGACTGGAAATCAAGCTAAAATGTACCAAGAATCGAAGTTGAATGGGCAGTAGTGGTCTCAAGATGGTGCAAAGGTTGTATCTCGCAGGAAAACTCGCCAGAATCGTGACTGGACAGAGCTAATAGTGGCTGGAAATCGCAGGGATAACAGGGAAAACATTAGGGCTTCGACTTCTCAACAACAAACCACTAAATAACAAAGAAATCGAGACACACACTCACAAAAAACGGAGGAAAAACTCGCACACGGAAAAAGACTGAAATAGGGCTCCCACTCGCGCTAGTTCTTCCAATCTGAGGCAGGGAAGGAGGCGCAAGGTTAGGGGAACAAGGTTGGTAGCTACTGCGCTCCGATCTCCGGTGGCGTGACAGCACGCAGCGGTGGTTGGAGTCTGGACGCAGAACACTGACGGGAGTAGGAGAAGGGTTAAGAGATGGAATTTGGGGTTTACTCTCTCTCGTATTGTGTTGTGTAATACAAGTATAATTGCATAGGTTATTAAAAGCTCACATTTAACCGCACACTGTCGTTTTATTATTTATTAACAACACACATAAATGCACGCTGCGGATATTACTATCCGCAACGTGCTTTTAATGCACGCCGTTATTTCTGTCAAGCGAAACAATATTAACAGCGCACATATGGTTCACGCCGTTAAAAGTAATATTCGCAGCGTGCTTTTAATGCACACTGTTGATGACGTGCTGCGAAAAATCATTTTTCTTGTAGTGTAAGGTGTTTTCAAATGATTCTTATTAGTCATTTGTCTGTTCTGAGTGTAACATGCAGTGTTTACTACTTCTGCCCAAAACCATTGATAAATACCAGAATCAGCAAGCATTGTTCTAGCAGCTTCTTTAAGGGTCCGATTCCTTCTCTCAGCTACACTATTTTGCTGAGGAGTTCTTGCTGCGGAGAACTCATGCTTGATCTCAGTATTTTCAAAAAAAAAATTGTGAAAGATTTTGATTGATGAATTCAGTCCCTCGATCAGACCTTATTCGATCAATCCCAACTGATTTTTCATTTAATAATATTTTGAAAAGTTTAATCATTTGTGCAGCAATTTGGTCTTTGGATTTAAGAAAGATAACCCAAGTAAATCTTGAAAAATCATCCACGACTACTAAGGTGTATTTCATTCCCCCTAAACTCATTACTGGTATAGGAACAAAAAGATCCACATGTAGCAGTTCTAAGCATCGAGAAGATAATTTACAACCTTTGTTTTTAAATTAGATCTTACTTGCTTCCCAAACTGACATGCTGAACAAATTTTATGTTTTGAAAAATCTATTTTGGGCAAACTAGTTACAAGATCATGGTTACTCAGATAGGCAATGAATTTAAAGTTTAGGTGGTTCAACCTTTTATGTCACAATCAGTTTTTAGAAGATTTGGAAGCTATAAAACATACTGGTGCCTTAGGTTGATCAGTACAACTGACTTTATAAGTATTCCCACAACGATTGCCAGTTAGGATGACCTCATCAGTTGAGTCTCTAACTGAACAAGTGTGTCTGTCGAACTGAACTGATAATTTATTGTCGCATAACTGACTGAAGCTAATCAAGTTATACTTCAAATTCTCACCTAGTAACACATCTTTAATAGTAAAGTTAACATGGATAAGCTTACTCTTACCCACAGTTTTACCTTTGGAGTTGTCTTTAAAACTGATGTTTGGACTAGTGTATTTGATCAGTTGGGATAGAAAACTGCATCCCCTGTCATATGACGCGAGCATCCACTGTCCAGATACCAGGTTGATTTTTTTTTTTGCACCTATTGCCTGCAATCACACACAATATATAATTTTGGTACCCAAAACTATTTGGCTCCTAAACTTCTTAGTCCTTTGGGAACCCAGACTTGGACTAATCTAACTGACTTTCCAGTTGATGTGTTCCAGATGGTTTTTGTAAAGTACTGTACTTTTAAACTATTTAAAATTTACGGAAAAATAAAAATTTTCTTAGATATGAAATATACCTTCAAATTTTGATTAAAATAAAATGTTCATCCAAAATATTTGCAATAAAGAGATCACAAATAAAGTTTTCTAAAAAAAATACTTGTTCAAACACGTGAAGAAATCTCGTAAAAGTTAGATTATTAAAATCATCATGCATAAAATCTTAAAACTTTGGCGGTCCTCGGGTTTAGCCTCCTGCGCAGTCCAAGCCGGCTTATTGGTCCTCACCCTTCGTCTCCACATACTCGTCCTCACCTGCATCAATCAAATCTAGTGAGTCTAAAGACTCAACAAGTATAAACTGGAGATAACAAATAATACGTAATAAAACCACATGCATCTTTAAAGTATAGCGTACATACTTGAAACTTGAAGTTAATAACATAAACATAGACGTGCCATCATCAAAACTCTTCATAAATATTTGCATCATACATACTTGACATGCATAAACTTCATCATTTTGCATAGAGATATATTTCAAATCAAGTGACTCATACATAAATGTGCCTGATCAGACTAAACCACAGTAATGGGCTAGCAGGGATGTCCACTACCACATATATGAGATCTTCGGTCATGCTTTACCAAGTGGATTGGTCCCTGGTCAAGCTTTATCGCTTTTCAATCTTGATCTAACCCGGTCATGCTTTACCTGGGTGGAGAGGTCACCGGCCACATTCACCGGCTTTCAAACCCGTTCATAATTGGTCACAAGACATTTAGCATACCTCAAAAATAAAATATTTTCTCATTTTGCATTTTGAACATACTTGCATTGTGAGGCCCGGGGCCGAAGAGGGCGGGGGGTGATCGCCGGTGCCATGAGGTTGCACGGACAATGAGCGGCTCCTGGCAGGCTTCTAGGTGGAGGGAACATGAATGAACCGATCTTACACGGAAGGAGAGGGATTCCGAGACTGTTCAATATAATGGACTGTACGGTTGAAGAGGGCTTAAAAGATTTGATATGTACTACTTATCTCACGAAGGTGCATTTCTTTTCGGTAGCTCATCATTAAGAACTCCAAAGTTAAGCGTGCTTGACTTGGGGCAATTTTGGGATGGGTGTCCTCCTGGGAAATTTTCTAGGGTGCGTGTGAGTGAGGACATAAGCACGCTGGAAAGACTCGTCTTGATACAGTGAGGACAGTCGTCGAATCTGGGGCGTTACAGATGGTATCAGAGCCGACCTCTTAGTACGGTGTGGTTCGGGGACGAACCAAGCGGAAGCTGGTGGACATGTGAGGCCCGGGGCCGAAGAGGGCGGGGGGTGATCGCCGGTGCCATGAGGTTGCACGGACAATGAGCGGCTCCTGGCAGGATTCTAGGTGGAGGGAACATGAATGAATCGATCCCACACCGGAATGAGAGGGATTCCAAGACTGTTCAATGTAATGGACTGTACAGTTGAAGAGGGCTTAAAAGATTTGATTGGTACTACTCGTATCACGAAGGTGCATCTTCTTTTCGGTAGTTCATCACATAAGAACTTCAAAGTTAAGCGTGCTTGACTTGGGGAAATTTTGGGATGGGTGAACTCCTGGAAAGTTTCCTAGGGTGCGTGTGAGTGAGGACATAAGCACGCTTAAAGACTCGTCTTGGTACAGTGAGGACAGTCGTCGAATCTGGAGCGTTACATGCACGGAGTTGAGGGATTTTTTGGATCTCGTTTGGGGCGACTGCTGCACATACTAACACATTATCAAATGCTTAGCTTTCAAAACTTAGACATACTACTCGTACTCAACCCCGAAGTAAATAAATGGCTTATGACGTTCTAGAGCACTCGGGGCTTGACCTCATTTAAACGTACTAAACCATGACATCAAACCCCGAAACAAACTCTAAAATGATGCGTGAACATTTCCGAAACAAATAAAAGACATTGACTCACTATTGAAACCTGAAACTAAATGAAAATCAAACCTTCCTCCATTGGCCCCGCGCTCGGGCGGTAATAACTTACCGCTCGAGCGCTAGGTCTTCTGGCCACGGATAGAAAGAGTGGCGCTCGAGCGGTAAGAAGTTACCTCTCTGGCACCGAGTGAACTGGACTCCATGATTTGAAGCTTAATACTCCTAAATAAATCATATGAATCATGAAGCAATCCATCGAGACTCATCCTAGGACGCCATGACACTGACTCAACTCCATAATAACGCCCCAAACGTCCCAAAGAAATGACGTACCACACGCAACGCAAAAAACCCATAAACTCAAATTTTGACACAAAATGCTTCCTACGAATTCTAATGCTACCAAGGACTATCGACACAAAACGAAGCATCAAAACTCATCCCAACATCATACTCCATATACCTAAACGCAGCAACGATCACCCGACGGTTCCCAACGAAGCCTGCAACAAATAACTTCAAGAACACATCAAGAACACATTTTCTTAAAATCGTAGTTTGAGCTGTCCCACGAAAATGATCATAAATCACTCGTTTGTTATCCAAAAATTATTCGTTTTAATGTCAATCGAAGGTAATCAAAAAGTAATAGGTTTTATATGTTGAAAGTTTTTCTAGATAAGCAACCGAAAATGCACAGTACATGAAATGAAAGCAGGATTCGGGTTTTTAGAGCTAAAATCATTTCAGAAATCGATCCAACCAATTGTAGTTCAAACTTTGCACAACATACATAGATTTTTACGCATAATAAACATCACAACACATAATATAACGAGATCGATGCAGAAACATTAGATTATACATGCCTTTTGATTTTTAAAACTCACGATACGGCGATATCGAAGCGGAAATGGTGCGATGGTTGATCTGGGACGAACTTTGATGCGATTTCTAAGCTAAATATCAACGAAGGATTGCTGGAAAATTAGAGAGGGAGGGGGCGGCTGTTCTTGACCTATGAACCCTAGGTTTTCTTCTCTAAAAAAATAAAAAAGGCAAATTAAATATGTGTGTGTGTCTCGGGTGTGAGGTGTGTGTAAATGTGTTTGTGTGCATGAGTTTTAGTATAATTAAGGATATAAATTGCTTAATTAGCTAATTAAAAATACTAACCCAATTAACAAGTTAATCAAAATGTTAAACTAATACCACTTTACTAAAATCTTCTAATTTAAAATAAAATGCACAATTGATAAACTTTAAAAGTTTTAAAATCCTAAAATCACTAATTAAATAAATTAGGCTTTAAAATTCTTATAACTAAATAAATCATTTAAAATGCCCCAGTCCTAACCTAAAATAAAATACCACATTTTAAAATCGCCAAAAATCGTCGCTGGTCTCTTTTCCTCGATCCTGCATCGAATAATCGCATGGAACATGAAACTCGAGAAAACATTTTAACGTGCATCACATAAATATAAATAATTTAAAATAATACATTTAAATAAATCACGCATCTCTATAATCATTTTAAACTTAAATAAATAATTTAACGATTAAATAAATACTTGAGTTTTACGTGTATTGATTTTTGGACTTTACAGTTTTTCTCGGCTTGTGTGTACTTCATGTGTAGTGTGCAGATGATGCAATATGAGTTTTAGCCTTCTTCAACTGGTTGTTGAGCCGATATCTTTTCTGAACTGGCTTGCTGTTATAGTAATTGGAATAGCCATTTGAATAGTTCAGGTATTTATTGCTGAACCTTTTTGATGACTGACTTTGTGGGTCAGTTGAAATTTTTGGACTATAACCAATACCATACCTTCTAGCCTTGTTGTTATTTTCAATAGGCTGTATAACTGGTTTACTTGGCTCTGGTTGTTCTTGTATCACAACTGATTTTACAAAGTGAATGTATTTCCCTTTGCTCATGTTCAGTTTTTGCTGAGTATCACTGGTGGAAGCTTCATCTTGGTTACTGAACAATAAACCAGTTTTATCACTAACTTATTTTTGCTTATATTGTATTTCAGCTATTGCAATAGATGATTTTTTCCATGCCTTAATAAGCTCAGTTTGCTTTGAATTCTCAAGCATTAACTGTTGAATCATAGATTTATTATTGCTTCTTTCAGCATTCAACTCAGCAATCTCCTGTTTAAGACTCAACAAATCAACTGATTCATCAGTTTCAGTTTTATCGTCTTCGAGATCAGTTTCTTTGCTCTGGCCTTCTCAAACGATAAGGAAAGCTTATGATACTCATTAACCATGTCATGAAGTGTATAAATGAGTTCATCTCGTGTGAAATCAGTTGAGCTAAAATCAAATACCTGTTGATTGGTTGACTCTAGTTCTTTGTCATCCGCCATCAGACACTTGACCTCTTCATCATCACTGGAGCAGCTGAATCTCTCAGCATCTGAATCATCACTGTCTGATTCTGCCCAATTTGACTTGTTTTCCTTAGCTAGAAGCAGCTCATGCTTCTTTCTATAAGATTTCTTGTCATCTTTCGATCTCTCTTGTGCTCATAGGATTTCTTTCCCTTTTCAGGTGAGCCTCGACTGCCCTTCTTAGGCTTGGGACATTCAGCAATGAAATGACCAGTTTTACCACAGTTTTAGCAAGCATTAAGTTACACTTTGGAGTTATTTCTCTGATATTGTCTTTGGAAGCTTCCTTGATTTCTTCTCATAAATCTTCCAAATTTTTGAGAAACAATGACATTACATCATTGCTTAACTGATCAGCAGATTTATCAACCGAACGAGTTGGTTCCATTTTGACAGCAATTAGGGCAGTTGTAGCAGCTGGTGTAGAAGTTCCCCTTCTCTAGTTTGCAACTCAAACTCGTAGGCTTTTAAATCAGCAAATAAATCATGAAGTTCGACCATGTTCAGGTCCTTTGATTTTCGCATTGCCATGGTCTTAACGTCCCATTCCTTGATAAGACCTCTGACTACTTTCAGTGATACCTCTTTATTTGAATACACCTTTCTGAGTGCATTCTGTTCTTTTACTATGCTGCTGATCCTTTCATCATATTCATGCATGGATTCTCTAATCTACATCTTGATATTGTGAAACTTTTGAACAGCAGCAGATAGCTTATTCTCCTTGGTTTGCTCATTGCCTTCGCAGAGCTGAATCAGCTTCTCCGAAATTTTCTTGGCAGTTTTGCACATTTTTATCTTGCTGAAAGTGACTTTATCCAACGTTTTGTATAAGATGTCTTTAGCCACGTTGTCCAAGTTGGCTTTTCTCTTGTCTTCAGCTGTCCATTCATCTCGGATTTTTCAATACGATGTGGTGCCCCATCAGTTATGGCAACCAGTGTTTTCCTTCAATATTTTCATGGGTCCATCTGTAATAGCGTACCACATGTCATCGCCTTGTGCAGCTAGATGAGCCTGCATTATGATTTTCCAATATCAAAATCTTCTCTGGAGAACATTGGAATTTTTTTGAATGAAGACATGTTGATCAGTTTTTATATAGAAATATTCAGGAACCAGATTCAACCGCTCTGATACCACTTGATAGGTTCGGTTAAAGGTGGAAAATGTTTAGAATGGGGGGTCGAATAAAAATTTACAATTTTCAAAACCTTTTCTCGATTTATGAGTCAATTTAGTGATAAACTATACTTGGGAATCTTGTAGGTCAATATCAATCAGCTAAAAAAGAATGCGCGGAAACAAACTGACTGATATATGAAATAAAAACTGAAATAAGAAGACACAAGATTTTATGGATATTCGAAAATATCAAACACTCCTACATCACCCCTTCTATCTCAAGGATATGATATACACTAAAAGACTTTGATCGAATAAACAGTTGTACAGACCCAATTCAGTTTTAGACTTAACAATGTCAAACTGAAACTCTTAGTTACAAACTTGTTTAAAGTACTCAATAGAATTGAAATAATATAGCACAACTGATCTCTTCAAGATAAAGTATTACTGTTTGTGCTTGAAAGCTCGAGGTATAGCCTAATAAGTTAGTTAGCTTCGTAGTTCAGTTGCCTTCGAAAATCTGCATATAATCCTTCAGTTTCTGGCAACCGATGGTTTGCGTATTTTAGATCAGTTTCTATCAATCTTCTTGATTAGTTGGTTTAATATTTTAAACGCTCAGTTTGTCAAACATCCGAAATAGTTTCCAACACAAAGGCACGACATAATTCTTCATTTTCTCATCTATCACCCTAATATGTATTTAATTATGGTTTGCATGAAAAACAAGTTTCCCTTTTATTATTGTCGTTTTTATGCAAAACATGGGTTTTAAAGTGTGATTTTTTATACAAAACTTGAGATCATGTAAACTGTAGATCTGTTTACATGAAGGGGCTGCCATGATTAGGGAATGTATATGGGTTGTTTTTACATGAGAAAAGAGTACTAAGATGCACATGAAAAGCTGCAGACGAAGCTAGAACAAGATGGAACCTAATATTGCATGTTTGTGTCTTAAGGCTCGGTTGAAGGAAACCATGGTGCATGGCTTGTCTTTGGCATGATCAGGGCTAGGTTAGGACATGGTTGGATCAGGAGAGGAGTCCTAGCAATGCTGGGACTCGAGCACAGTGGCTGGGAAGGTGTCCTAGCAAGCAAGGCTCTACTCGCGACTTGTCGAGAGCAGCTGCTGTGCGCATGGTGGGTTTGCTCGGCCAGGGTGGTTAAGGCTAGGCTACGCTAGGTCTCTAGGAATCTTAGAGGCTACACGAGGGTATGGGTCAGGGGCTGGCTCGATGGTTAGATTCCTGCCAGATTTCGAAGAGTCTTAGTGGTTCTAGGATACTTGACCGCTGCTTGCTGCTAGTGTAGGAGGCTTTGGCTTGGGCTAGGGTCGAGTCCTAGGGGTCTAGTGGGTTCAGTAGGGTCCAGGGGAGGTCTTTTTTGAAGATGGCTATAGGTTGCTCGGGCTTGGCTCGATGAAACCGTGAGATGGTTCGAAGGTTTAGCTTAGGTGGTTCGAGAATTATGGTTTTTATGGTTAGGGTTTGAAATATGATTCACCGGGGCTCGAATCATGCTTCACGAGGGCTAATTAAATATAAAAAGTCTATAATAATGTTTGGAATTTTATATTTGAGTAAATTTAATACGGGATTAAAACAATTAAGAATTAATAACTAAAGAATAATTAGAAAGCCTAGAATTTAAGCTAAATAAAAATATGAGAAATTTAATTTAAACTTAAATAATTATTTGGGATGTTCTAGGGTCAATGAAAATAAGAAAAAGGCAAAATCGAGAAATTTTACTTCTAGGGGTAAAACAGTCATTTTACACCTAGAAAATAGTAAACGTCATGACTGTGCTCTGAATGCTGTTTTATATGTTAAAATGTTTATTTTAAATGTTTATGGATTTGATGATAAAAGGTTGACGTTAAAAGATATGTTGGATGCTTGATTTAAAAGAAAATGATTATTATATACATGAATTTTATAAAGTGATGAAAATATGAAATGATGAAGGAAGTGAAGTAATTGTGACTATACGAATACGAATATGATGATATGTGAATACGTAAGGCCAAGGTTCAGTTGACGGGTGAGAGTGTCGCTGATGTCCCCGCAGCCCAGTACTGTAGTTACATGTAGATGGATCCATCGACCCCCAATACGAATATGAAAGTCACAATTAACGATCTGAGTTCAACGAAAAGGAATACATATATGTTTATGATGAATATGAATATGTTTATGATGATATGAAAATGTTTAAGTTTATGCATGATTATGATTGTTATTTTAAGTAAAAGTATTTTCACTGTTTCATGTGATCTGTATACGTATTATTTGCTATCAAGAATATGGGTGTTGAGTTTTAGACTCACTAGGTGTGATCGATACAGGTGAGTATGATTTTGATGCTAGTGGAGATCTTGATGGTTGATTTTACTGGACTGAAGGTGCACATAACCCGAGGACCAGCGCTAGATTTTCCGCATTATGATTATGACTTATGATTTTAAGTTTATGTTAAAGATTTTTACGACTTTTTATTTATGCTTTTGAGTTGTTTTTGAGAGGTTATTAGATGTAGCTTTATTGCTAAGTTAGGATTTGCAAACGTTTGACGATTTTGTGTTTTTAAACTATTTCCTTTGAATTTCAATTATAGTTGGTTGATTTTGTAACGTTCCGAAAATTTGAAGGTCCACGTGAACCACATGCATGCAAGTTATTAAATTTCTTTGGTATTTATTTAATTGTTTTAAAGCATTAAATGCATGTTTATGTCATTAATTTGTGTTTAATTATTTTATGCATTTTCTCCATAATTCATGCATGATAGAATATAATTCATAAATTTTAAAGGCTCATGCATTAAAGATTTTTAAACTGCATTAGACTCTCGAACGAGGAACGAAGCACAAAGAATTTTCAGAAAAATTATTTTAATTACATGATTAATTTTTATTAATTAATATAAGGTGTTTTTAAGTGTATTTTTCAAAATTAAATTGTATTGGGTATTTTGACCCGCATAATTTTTTTTACGGTACGCAAATTTTATAGAAACAGAGGATGTTTTGAGGGTTCAGTTAATATTTTCAAGAACTTTCCAACACGAAATATTTTTCGGGATTGTGTTTGAACTTAATAGGCCTACTTTTAAGCTTATTGGGCTTAAAACTTTTGTTAAACTTTTAAATTATATTTATTGGTCCATTTGAGTTTATTCTATTATTTAATTAACACCTAATCTTCCACTAAACCTAATCACCACTCAATAGCCGACACCTTCCCCTCTCCTATCAAACCCTCTCGGTTTTCAACCTTTCATCAGCAAAGCTTCAGCAATCACATTTCTTGCGAAGAGAAATTACCCGGCGCTCTCCCGACGTCGATCTTCGATGTCCTTGCGTGAAAAATCATCAGGCATGCCACATACTTTCGTTTTTGCATCTCATACGCCATATACCTGCTTTTGCATGTTAATCTTATGTAAAAGTCTCGATCCAGCAACCGTTTGAAGTTCGCACGTTTTGGTTGATGGTTTTCTTAAAGTTTTTTTAATCACTCACGTTTCTTGTTTCATTTGTAAAGGGGGCTGCAAAATCGGTGGATCAGAGAGTCATCTATGTCAAGATTTCCAGTGGCTTAGGCTGCTAGAGCCGCATAGGCCGAGGGAATGAGGAATCGTGGGGATCGAGTTATCGTATAAGGGTTAGAGAGATCGAGCTGTGGAAGGTAGTTAGGCGGTTAGGGGTTGATTCCAGGCCTTGGACCTGTCTTGTAGGTACAAACCATGGCCTGGGAGGACCCTAACACCGCTGGTCGGGCCCCTACAGCAGCACGAAGGAGCTGCACGCGAGAGAGTTGCGATTGGGGGCTTTGGTTCCAAGAGAGCGTGTTCGGTGTGCAGGCTACATGGGGCTGGTGCCGTGAGTTCTTTGGGTCTAGAGGGGTCTTAGAGTGGCCTTAGTGAGTTGGTTTAGTAGGTGGTCTCATCGGTTGTGGGCTAGGATGCGTAGAATGGAAGTAATGTACTAGGAACATGTATTTAGGAAAGAGCGAATTTCCAGCAGCAGGATGGCCCATTCTTTTAAAGTTTTGGGGTTTGGTTTTATTTGTTTTTGGACCTTTTTAGTGTTTTTAAGATATGATGAAAAGTTGAAAAAAATTTGGTTGAGTTTCGAGTCGATTCAGGTTAAAACCAGAACCTCGTTCCAAGTTTTTAAAACGAATCTGTCAAGTTACGAATTTTGCTCGAGTTTACGTCTAGGAATGCTTTTAAATATGTTTTGAGACTTTTTAAGGATTTTGGTAAGCTTCGGGTCAATTTTATAGATCTAGGGGTAAAACGGTAATTTTTGAGTTTCTAGGGGCAAAATGGTCATTTTGCACCCAAGGTGAAATTTTGATCCTGCAGCGCCCTGAGCACATTTTATGATTTTTTAAACGTTTATGCATCACATTTATGATTTTTATGAAATTATGATAAATACGGTGCATGCTTGGTTTTAAGGAAAAAGGTACGTATATGCATGTTTTTATTAAGTGGCTAATATGATGTTTTTGAAAGATGAGAATTAGTTGTGACCGACGATGTATATGTATATGATGACATGAGATATGATGAGCTGAGGCCCGGGCTCAATGGATAGGTAATGCTGTCGCTGATGCCCCCGCGCCCGATACTGTGGTTACATGTAGATGTATCCATCGATAGGGCTGATACGAAAGTCACAACTAATGAACTGAATTCAACTAAATGAAAATGTATACGTATATGATGACATGATTTGACAGTTATGATTTTACACGACACGTTTATGTTCATGTTTTTAAGTTCATGAAAGATATGTTGAGTACAATATTTTTCACTACTGTATGCCATGTATATGTACTTGTTATTCCTTATACATGTGTTGAGTCTTTAGACTCACTAGGCGTATGTGATGCAGGTGAGCCTGAGGATGAGGGGATTGGAGGTGCCGAACTTTGAGTTGGCAAACCTGGTGCGGTACACGACCCGAGAACCTCATGTTTTCCGTATTATGATTATGAGATTTGAGAGGAGATGAACATTTTCATACATTGATGATTTTAAGATTTTGACACGTTTTTGTTTAAGTATGATGTTGGATGAGTTTGGTTAATTCAAACTGCATTATATTTTTTTTACTGTCAAATAATTACGATTTTTTATATGTTATTTTGAAAATGTGAGCTTTTTTTAAAAAAATATATATTTCAGAATTTTTTAAAAATAGTAAACGTTACAGTTGGTATCAGAGCAATGGTCCTGTATAGAGTTGTGCCAATGCCCGCTTCTGCCGCTCAGTCTTCAAGCCTCAAGTCCGTAAGTTTAAATGTAATGTTTTTAGTGCTATCACCTGCATGTTTACATGATATACGTTTCGGGACATGTTTATCTGTCGTTATGTTTTGAGATTAGATGCTTTAAATTTTTATGCATGTTTCGACATGAAATGAAAATTATATGATTTTCATGCATGCTGGCTTTGTGGTGGAATTGGACATGAATAAGAATTTTGCTTTTGGGCATTGAGAAAGGTTGGAAATGAGTTTTCTATACTGATTTTTGGTTCGTAGTACTGATGTTCTACTTTTTGGATCTTAAGTAAATCTTGAAGATTATGAATGATTTTAGGGCATGTAGGTCTTATAAGAAAAATAGTGATGGTTCATGGTTACTAGTAGAATTAAATTTTTAGGATTTCATGTAAGGATTAACGATTCGAAGACTACACGTCTTTGGAAGTTTAAAAAACATAGAATTTTTTTAGGATGCATGCACTACCTAGTTGGATTGAAAGATTGAATTGCACGAATTGAGAACTTTAAGGACCTAATTGTAATAACCACTAATTTGAGGACCTAAGTGCAAAAATAAAATTCTATGGAACTATTTTCGAAATTACCGAAGTTTGAGATTAAATTCTGAGTTCCGAGAATTTTTAAGGTTTAATGGGGACAAAAAGCGAAAAATTTTTTGGGGGACAAAAATGCAAATATCGAAGAGTTGTAGGGCCAAAATGTAATTTTCGGGAACTTTAAGGGCCACATTGCCAATTCTGAATTTTTGATGATTAAATTCGAATCTTGAGGAACACTTGGGTTAAATCAGTAGTTTTTGAGGTTATGGGGATTGAATTTGGGTTAATAAGCTTAAAATTATTGAACTTTATGCTACGGGAAACCTATAAAGTGGAATTAGGAACACCAAGAACTTATGGGTAATTGTTGGACCTCGAGATTAAGGAAAAATTGGATAATTTTGAGGAAATTAAGAATTAATTTTGCAAATTTTAAGAAAGTTGAGGACTAGTCTAGTAGTAGGTGATAATCGAATAGTTTACGTGATAGGAATTTTCGATGATTTAAGATTGAAGGAATCATTAGAACCTTGAAGTATCTGGGTTATAATGATATAAGGAATGATAATCAAGGGAATCGTAGGGTAAATCAACATTGGGCTTGAAAATTTAAGAGTTGGTGAATTAATGTTGCGGCAAATTAAGAATTCAGGGTGATGACGATTTGACGTAAAGTTGATCGGTTAGCTAAGTTATAAGAGTAGACATTGAGTTAGCAAATTTTTGGGAACTTAAGTTTGATGTGTCATTTTAGTCATGATCTTAACGATTAAGATTATACCTTGTGGGAATTTAAATTTTTAGAAAGTTGGGGATGAGGATGATGAGGTCATTTGATAGACGAGCGCATGTAACAGGTGAGATAGACACCTTGTCTTGAGAAATTTTGAAAGTCATTAACAAACTTGGAACTAAGCGGATTTACGTATTGGAGTTATACTATCGAATAATACTTATGTTGCGTAAGCTTGAATTTTTAAGTTTATGAGATGGGCGTTCATACAAAATTTTAGGTGAAATAAAACAAAAGAGAATTAGTTGTGTTTAGCATATGTTACTAAGAAACGAATGTTAAGAATTTTACCGAGAAGAATCTAAAACCGGATATGGAGATTCTAGAACTCTTTGGACTATAAGCAAAGTTGATTTATTAGAGTTAGTCTAAGGCTACCATGGGATAACTTATTAAGTTTTATACGCCAGAATTAATTAAGAATTAAGAAAACATCAGAATGCGATATTCGTTTCAATGAGGAAAATTCAAGAGTCGTAGGCCTCAACTATATTGTAATTGATAAAGAAATAGTCTAAGAACGTAATGATACTAGAATGGTTTTATTATTAAGGTAAAAGATCGATAGTGCATATCTTGGGTTTTATGGATTAACGTTACTCGAATTTAAGATTTGCAACAATTTTATATTTGGGATATACTTGTAAATAGTTACGTACGTAAGTTAATGCCATAAGATAAAGATTCGATTCAAGGATCTTAGGCTAA
Source organism: Primulina tabacum (assembly GCF_025594145.1). Lineage (NCBI taxonomy): Eukaryota > Viridiplantae > Streptophyta > Magnoliopsida > Lamiales > Gesneriaceae > Primulina > Primulina tabacum. Next base: position 27,481,631 of record NC_134551.1, read on the forward strand.
TTTTGTTATGGAGTTGAGATAATGTTTAAATTTAAGTGTATCACCGATGATAGAAGTCGGTCAGTAAATTTTTGGGCTAAGATTTCTTAGTTGAACAGCATAGGACAATGTAATAGGACGCTGGACATTATTGGTATAGTATAAGAAAAAAATAAGGTGCACTAAGTTTGGACATCCATTTCTAGTATGAGGAATTGCGAAAAAGTCAGAATCTGAGGACATAGAAAAATAGAACTAAGTCACCATAAGTCGTTTTAAGGTTGTGATTCACAAACGAGGATTTTGATAGGCAAATTTAATTAGGATTGAGGAGACGTAAGGACAACTTATCACTTATTTTACCAGAGTAGTGCAGCGAAGCGTGGTTATTGGGATACTAGATTTAAGAGTCTAAACTTTTTGTTCATCGAGGATAAGAGAATTTCGGGGACAAAATTCAATTCAAGGGGATTAGATTATAACGTCCCGAAAATTTGAAGGTCCACGTGAACCACATGCATGTAAGTTATTAAATATCTTTGTTATTTTATTTAATTGTTTTAAATCATTAAATGCATGTTTATTTCATTAATTTGTGTTTAATTATTTTTATGCATTTTATGCATATTCATGTATGATAGAATTTAATTCATGAAATTTAAAGGTTCATGCATTAAAGATTTTTAAGTTGCATTACACACTCGAACGAGGAACGGAGACCGGAGAATTTTCAGTAAAATTATTTTAATTACATGATTATTTTTATTAATTATTATAAGGTGTTTTTAAGTGTATTTTCAAAATGGGATTTTATTGGGTACTTTTACCCGCAGAATTTATTTTTAACGATATGCAAATTTTATAGAAACGGGAGGACGTTTTGAGGGTTGGTTAATATTTTCAAAAACTTTCCAACACAAAATATTTTTCGGGATTTTGTTTGGACATAATGGTACTAATTTTAAGCTTATTGGGGTTAAACTTTTGTTAACCTTTAAATGATAATTATTGGCCCATTAGAATTTATTCTATTATTTAATTAACACTTAATCTTCCACTAAACCTAATCACCACTCAATAGCCGACACCTTCCCTTACCCTATCAAACCTCTCGGTTTTCAGTTAAATTTCATTAGCAAAGCTTCGGCAATCACATTTTTTGCGAAGAGAAATTCCCCGGCGCTCTCCCCGACGTCGATCTTCGATCTCCTTGCGTGAAAAATCATCAGGCTGGCCACATACTTTTGTTTTTGCATCTCATATGCCATATACCTCCTGTTTCATGTTAATCTTATGTAAAAGTCTCGATCCAGCAACCGTTTGAAGTTCGCACGTTTGGTTGATGGTTTTCTTAAAGTTTTTTTTTAATCACTCACGTTTCTTGTTTCATGTGTAAAGGGGGCTGCAAAATCAATGGATCAGGGAGTCATCTATGTCAAGATTTCAAGTGGGTTAGGCTGCTAGTGCCGCATAGGCCGAGGGTATGAGGAAGCGTGGGGATCGAGTTAGCGTGTAAGGGTTAGGGAGATCGGGCTGTGGAAGGTATGTAGGCGGTGAGGGGTTGGTTCCAAGCCATGGACCTGTGTCTGGTAGGTCCGAACCATGGCCTGGGAGGACCCTAACACCGCTGGTCGGGCCCCTACAGCAGCACGAAGGAGCAGGATGCTAGAGAGTTGCGATGGGGGGGCCTTGGTTCCTAGGAGAGCGTGTTCGGTGTGCAGGCTACATGGGGCTGGTGCCGTGAGTTCTTTGGGTCCAAAGGGGTCTTAGAGTGGTCTTAGTGAGGTGGTTTAGTAGCTTGTCTCATCGGTGGCGGGCTAGGATGCGTCGAATGGAAGTAATGTACTGGGAACGTGTATTTAGGAAAGACCGAATTTCCAGCAGCAGGATGGCCCATTCTTCGAAAGTTTTTGGGGTCTGGTTTTAATGGTTTTATGACCTTTTTAGTGTTTTAAGATATGATGAAAAGTTGGGAAAATTTCGGTTGAGTTTCGAGTCGATTCAGGTTAAAACCGGGACCTCGGTCCATGTTTTTAAATGAATATGTTAAGTTACAAATTTTGCTCGATTTTACGTCTAGGAATTCTTTTAAATACATTTTGGGATATTTTAAGGAGTTTGGTAAGTTTCGGGTCAATTTTAGAGGTCTAGGGGTAACGGTAATTTTTGAGTTTTGGGGTGAGATTTTGATCCTGCAGCGCCCTGAGCACATTTTATCATGTCTTAAATGTTTATGCATCACATTTATGATTTTTATGAAATTATGATAAATACGGTGCATACTTGATTTAAGAAAAAGTTACGTATATGCATGTTTTATTAAGTGGCTAATATAATGATGTTTTTGAAAGATGAGAATTAGTTGTGACCGACGATGTATATGTATACGATTACATGAGATATGATGAGCTGATGCCCGGGCTCAGTGGATGGGTAATGCTGTCGCTAATGTCCCCCGCCGCCCGATACTGTGGTTACATGTAGATGGATCCATCGATAGAGCTGATACGAAATTCAAAACTAATGAACTGAATTCAACTAAATAAAAATGTATACGTATATGATGACACGAGATGACATGATTTGATACGTTAAGATTTTACACGACATGTTTATGTTCATGCTTTTAAGTTCATGAAAGATATGTTGAGTATGATATTTTTCACTGCTGTGTGCCATGTATATGTTCTTGTTATTTCTAGTACAGGTGTGTTGAGTCTTTAGACTCACTAGGCATGTGTGATGCAGGTGAGCCTTAGGATGAGGGGACTGGAGGTGCCGAACTCTGAGTAGGCAGACTTGGTGCAGTGACACGACCCGAGGACCTCATGTTTTTCTGCATTATGATTATGAGATTTGAGAGGAGATGATCATTTTCATATGTTGATGATTTTAAGATTTTTACTCGTTTTGTTTAAGTATGATGTTGGATGAGTTTGGTTAATTAAAACTGCACTATATTTTTTACTGTCAAATAATTTCAATTATTTTAAATGTTATTTCGAAAATGTCAGCTTTTTAAAAAAAAATATTTCTGCAATTTTTAAAATAATAAACGTTACAGATTTATTTTTAAAATGGTGTCAAAAATTTTTTTATATGTATGTATCGGCCGAAGTTTGTGAGGTTTCAAAAAAAAATTCTTAGTACTTTTTAAGAAAAACGAGTAGTGGACATTTCAGTGGTATCTGAGCCAGGTTCCTGTAAAGGTTGTGCCCCCATCAGTGCCGGGAATCTCAGTCGAAGCCTCAAATCTGTAAGTTTAAATGCTTTATATAAATTTTATGATGATAGCTGTATGATTACATTAATTATATGTTTATGTCACACGTTTAAAGCTTTATGAGAATATATGTTTTATTTGCTTAGAATTGCTAAAATGGATTAATATATGTTGCATGATTAGAAAATTAAATTTAAATACATGTTGGTTACGTTAGAATTTGGAAAAACGTTCAGATATAATGCCTCCTAGACGCGCACACTACAACAATAAATGATTATTGTGACACTTTTTGTAGACACTTTTAATTAAATGTTGTTACAAATACTTAATAATGACACTTGTAAAAATTAATAATGTGTAAAATAAAAAAAAACATATTAGATTAGTTATCCTGACATTTTTAATTGATGTCATTATTTATATGGAGGGAAACAATTATTGTTCCCACATCGTAAAAAATCATTAAAAAACTAAAAATTGTCACTATAAATAAATGTGGGAATATTTGGGTTGGATAAATTTTGGAGGAGGGAAAATATTTGTTTCCCTCCATATAAAAAATGACATAATTAAAAATGTCACGATAACTAATCTAATATGTTTTTTTATTCTCACATTTATTTTACCTATTTTTTCCTCCTCCTATATTTATCCAACCCAAATATTCCCACATTTGTTATTGTCACTATAAATAACATACACAATACTTTTATTTCTCATTAGAAATGATTTTAACTAACATATAAATTTGTCATTATTACTATAATAACAAGACATGTATAAATGTATTTAAAACATAAATTTTCTTGACATTTAAAATTGTCGTTATATGAATAATTAGTAACACGTATGAAGTTGTCATTAACATCTTATAATGACATTAAAAAATGTCAGGAAGTTTAAGACGACATTAGAATAGACGAGATTTGTTGGAGGTGTCACTAAAACTTAAATGTCACTAAATATTGAATATGATGACATTTATGAATGTCACCATAAGCATTTATTCTTGTAGTGGCACCTATTGTCGATGGGCAAGCCGAGAATGTTGAGGATCGTCAATGCACCCCCGCTTCCTATTGGGGATTCTGCCACGCGTGCACTGGAGGGCAAGGCTCGTTTCTTTGAGCAGTAGTTTCCGCAGGCTCCTAGGCCACAACACGATATCTATGATGAGTTCCGGAGGCTAGCGCCGAAGGAATTTTCTGGCACCACCGACCCATTTGCTGCTGAGGCTTGGATTCGTGCACTTGAGGTGCACTGTGGGGACCCGGACGCTAATTAAAGTTTTTAATCGTTCTTAGAATTAATCAATCAATTATAATAAAAAGGGTCTAAATTTTTTTTTAAAAAATATAAAGCGAAAACGTTATGTAAATCAATCTGAATTACATACTAAATATAAACATACAAGTCCTGTATTGTTCTACAATAATTCAACTAGGTTCAACAACATATCAGTGCTGCTGACTCCTAATTTACTTCTGAGCCCGGATCTCCATGCTATCTAGTCCAGCTTCGTTCTCTTTTTGACCCTGATCATGTCCCACCTGTTGTCATGCACACATACAAACAAGACAACAGCTGGATAAATCCGGTGAGAATTACATTCCTAGTATAAACCATGTATACATGCAATCATATGAACAATATAAAAACATATAACAGGCATTCATAACATGTATCAAAATCAGAACATGAAAAATATATTCGTAGCATGTATCATAATTTGAAACATGAATCAATATCAACAGTAAATTATATTCTAAACATATACCATCATCAGGAACATAATTCAATATCAAGCAATGAATCACTCTCCGTGATTCTCAGACTCAGACTCGACTCAGTCCTAATCTAGGGATCCCGATCGGAATAAGAACATACACCCACCTACACTCCCGATCGGGGTGGTGGTATGTTCTTATTCATGGAGTTTGGCTCTTTCCATATCGAACATCAGTAATAGAAGAAACTCCAATTCTATCCACTTCGATATAGCCAAACGTCCGGTGTCTTGACCTAACCGTCACAGACTTTGGCATTTTCACCAATATCCTATCCTGTGACAATGTGCAATGTACCAGTGACGATTCCATCACTATCCGGCACTACTGTCACAAGATTACTCATTCACAATCAGGCGTATCCGCTTAATGACTCAATACATAAATCAATAAATCAAAGGTATCAACCTCATACAATTGCAAACATCGAAGCAATAAAGTAAAGTGTGTGATTTTGGGAAACTCAAGTCAATCGGACTCGAGTTGTGCAATCCCACATCAACATAAATTTATACCTTTGTCTTCGCGGTCTGACGAAGTCGAAGTCTCGAAGTCAAATCTGTCCATATCAATCTGAAATACAATATCGCATAGGCACAATCTCAATATGCAACTCAATTCAAAATCTATTCTGATCAATACTCAAATCAAACATAATCTAATCAATATCGAATCAAGATACAATCTAATCCATATCCACGATATCACAATATATTCGAAATCACTTCTGAATCTGATAAATATCAATTTACTGATGTTTCGACGGTATAACAATACAGTCTCGATATCCCCGTCAATCTCAACATCAAAGATATAATACCAGAACTCATCATCAGTATCAGTAGAACTTATAATCTGAATAACAATACACTCTGATATTGAATCTTAATCAAATCAACTCTGAAAATCATAACAATTACATAAACAGTCTGTTCTTCAATATGACTTTAAATATACGATGTCCACTGTATCAGAAACACCATATAGGATTCATATTCAATTCTGACAATATGATAATTTCAAATCATATCTAAACGTAACAAAACTTACGTCCAGTTATAGCCTGCGTCGATAGGAACTCAGTACTGAAGTCGGATTGAAAATCTAACGGACGGATCGAGATATAAAGGCGTAAGGATTTTTCACCCTTTCTCTGAAGCTTCTTCGATTTCTTATGAATTCATAAATGAATTCATGATATATACATATATATATATACATACATCTCGTGCATGTAAGGCAAGTGGCTCATTTTTGTTCTGCATGCCGCGCGCATATGCGCGCCCAAGGCCCGCGCATATGCGCCTTGCTTTCTGCCCGGCACTTCTGAATTTATCAACTCGCGCATATGCGCGCACTCGGCTCGCGCATATGCACGAGACCTACTGTCTCATGCACACACTCACTCGCGCATATGCGCGACTTCACCCCGCGCATGTGCGCCCACTCTCTTTCTACCTCGCGCATGTGCGCGGCTCACGTCGCGCATGTGCGCGCAATGTTCTGTTATAGCTCCTTGGCTACTGGACACCTCACGCATATGCGCGCCCTCACGCCGTGCATATGCGCGGGGTCTTCTGCCCAATTCGCGCATGGCTCGCGCATCACGTCGCGCATGTGCGCGAATGGCACACCCTCACACCTACTTTGCGTGTCTTTTCTTGTCTTTTTCAATCTAATCCTTTACGTCTATAATCACATCGATTATCCCCAAATCATTTCATATTACGGTAATCAAATTCTCGGGCCTTACATTTCTCCCCCCCTAAGATACGATTTCGTCCCCGAAATCACAGGTAATTAAATCCGATAGCAAGTCCGACAAGGAAAGAAATGTATAACAGAATCAATCTTCAACCTCAAATATAAACAGTCATCATCCGACGTTGACATATTCAGTTATTTATTCTGTGCTGTCTTTATTTTCTTCCGAATCAGTTTAAATTTCTTTTTTTTTTATATCCGTGGTCCTATCAAATCCAATCTCAGGTATCACCGAGATATAATCCTCATACGAAGAAAATCTGCAGTTTTCACTGTACAATGCCTCGAATGATGCTATCTCGATACCCATCTGATAACTATCATTATACGATAATTTACAAGTGATAATAAATCATGTCAACTAGTGCTAACATCCAGCACTATAGTTCCTGGATATTCTTCAGAATCAGGATAGTTCGCTCCGACTATCCGTTGATCTATAAACGATAGGTGAAAGATCTTGTTGTATATTCTGCCAAAAGTACAAAATAATCCGAAAATCGAGGATATGATAAATCAACTTTGGCATTCAGTGCAATTTGCCTACTTTTCTGACATACAACTCAGTCGTCTGATCATGTCGGTACATCTTCCTGTACAGAATAACATATACAGATTTGAGAAATCTGTCAATCACAATCATGTCACATCAAAATCATGGAATTATTGCGATAGCTCCATCACAAAATCCATAGAAATGTACTCCCATCTCTATTCAGAAATCAATAATTTATATAACCAATCTCCTGGTTCCTTTCTTTCTCTCCTATTAGTGGCCAATTTAGACATCTCAGTATAAACTTTGCCACAATTGATCTCATCTGTTTCCCTAACATCAGTCACTTCAAATCATTATACATTTTTCTATCATCAGAATAATTGGTGAATCAAAGATGGCGTACTTCTGATCATACCTGTTGTTTCCAAATCCAACACATCTGACACCACAAATCAGTTATTCATATGCCATACAGTATCACATACCTGATATTCTGATCGATCCTTTACTCAGATCATTTAAATCAAGGTCTAAACATTCTGAACATTCTGATCAAACTTCTGAACTGCTTTAATTCCCGAAATCATCTTTGGTTTGACTCACACCATATAGAATTTCAACGATATGTAGTCTATATCAAATACTGAGTTAGAAGATAACAAGTCTCAAGCAGATTTACTACAACCATCATATATAATATCCTGCAAAATTCATACAACCACCAATATCTGACACTGATATCACTCCCAGTCACTGATCACGGCTTCACTGTACTCAGCTCAACAGATATATCGTATTCAGATGTCACATATTCTGAATACAATCTGTCTCAGGCCAGATTCACAATTCAACAGTTCTTATCTACCATAATCTCAGTTCTCAGAATATTCAATACAAAATATTCGATTCAATCGGTCATATGCTGCGAGTAATCAAAATATCATGAATATACCGAGCATAAAATCATCAGAATACCTCTGAACACAGGATTCATCCGCCCATAACTGAACTGAAATCAATAAGAACAGTATCTGGTATCAAATCAAGACTGAAATCACTCTCCCTGTTATAAGACAAACCTGGAATCTCAGCTAGGAAGACTTTAGCAATTCTCCTGCTTCTGGCAAATCAATCCATGATACGCTTAGTTTCAGTAATCCACTGAATACATAAGGAATTACTCCATTCCTTTCGGTAATCATCGAATCATAGATAATATGGATATCAAAGAAATTTTAAATCGAAAATCCTTACCGTATATTATTCACTCTTCGGCCATTTCAGGTCCGAATCTCACCATCTCCTTGCAAGAATCTACAATAGTTCTGTACTTGTCAACACATCAATATCAATAATGCAGTCAAAATCAGACAACACAAGTACAACACAGTATAACTCAATCTCATTCTCACTTCACTGCAGTATACGATATTTACAGAATTAACTGATATCAATCTTTCCCCCCAAAAGATAAAGAAATCAATACTACAGTATATACAGACCCAACCGAATAAAGCATATGTCAATGCAATTCATACAGAATCATGAATAAGATGTACGAGAATCTCCCCAATACATATGGAAATTCATAAAAGAACAGATACATGTCACTACATCATCAAGTGCATCCTGGATCTGTTCCTCGGTCACTACCACCAGATGCCTCTGCTCCCTGGAATCTTCGGGAACCTCTCTGTTGACATACTTTCGCAAAATGTCCCGACTGTCGGCAGATACGGCAACTACCAAATACTCCTTGGCATTGCTCAGTGGGATGTATCCCTCCGCATGTGCTGTAATACACTCCGGTATAACTCTGACTCGAACTACTGGAGCAAGAACGACTGCTGCCTAACTTTTTAAACTGCTTCTTTCGAGCTTTCAAATAGTCTTTCTTTTCACCACTACTACTACCAGTCTCAGGTCCGAGAGGTGGTTGCTATGGTCTCAATGCTAGAGGCGCAAACGAAGCTCCTTTCTGTCTTGTCAGACTGGCTTCGGCTCTCTTGGCCCTACTCAGAGCATCAACAAAACTATAGGGTCGGCCTGTATTTACTAATGTCAATATCTCAGGATTCAATCCCTTAACAAACTGATCGGTCACAACCTCATCATTCTCAGCCACGTGAGGTGCAAAACGTAGCAAGGTAGAAAATTGAGCAACATATTCTTCAATGCTTAGCTGACCCTATTTCAAGTTTTCTAACTCTGCCCTCTTATCTTCACGGTACGAACTTGGGAAAAACATTTTACCGAACTCAATTTTGAAGATCTTCCACGTAATCACTGTACCATACTGTTCCAAGACTCCTTTGGTTGCAATCCACCAACTCCTTGCAATTTCCTGTAACTGATGTCCAATCAGTTTAACTCTACGTTCATTTAGGTATTCAAGTGAATCAAATAGTATCTCTATATCATCCAGCCAATTCTCACAATCAACTGTCGTCTCACTACCCCTCAGAATCGGCGGTATCAATGACTGAAACCTCTTCAACTGTATTTCCATCGGAGTTTCTGACACATCCATCTGATCAATCAAGATACTTCCCTGGTTCTGGGATTCTTCGAGGAGCTAATATGATTATCATAAGGGTTAGCAATCACATGAGACAAATCCGTCTCAGTCCCTTTCCGATCAGCTTACCTCTGATCAAGAATTGGTTCTGATTCGTTCTCAAATAATACACATTACCAAATCAACTCAGATATTCAGGTAACATGTATCTTCCAAACAAAACAGTAAAACCTACTGTACTATTAGCGTATCCAATGTAAGTCAACATTATAATAAATCACATGCTAGCAATCACATGCAAGGAAGGAAAACACATTCTACCCCGCTCACTAGCTTCTATCTCAGTCTCAAGAACCTACAGTTCTAGAACCTATTGTTCTGGAACCTAATGCTCTGATACCACCTGTTGTGGGGACCCGGGCGCAAATTAAAGTTTATAATCGTTATTAGAATTAATCAATTAATTATAATAAACAGGGTCTAAATTTTTTTTTAAAAATATAAAGCGGAAACGTTATGTAAATCAATCTGAATTACATACTAAATATAAACATACAAGTCCTGTATTGTCTACAATAATTCAACTAGGTTCAACTACATATCAGTGCTGACTCCTAATTTACTTCTGAGCCCGGATCTCCATGCTATCTTGACCTAACCGTCACAAACTTTGGCATTTTCACCAATATCCTATCCTGTGACAATGTGCAATGTACCAGTGACGATTCCATCACTATCCGGCACTACTGTCACAAGATTACTCATTCACAATCAGGCGTATCCGCTTAATGACTCAATACATAAATCAATAAATCAAAGGTATCAACCTCATACAATTGCAAACATCGATGCAATAAAGTAAAGTATGTGATTTTGGGAAATTCAAGTCAATCGGACTCGAGTTGTGCAATCCCACATCAACATAAATTTATACCTTTGTCTTCGCGGTCTGACGAAGTCGAAGTCTCGAAGTCAAATCTGTCCATATCAATCTGAAATACAATATCGCATAGGCACAATCTCAATATGCAACTCAATTCAAAATCTATTCTGATCAATACTCAAATCAAACATAATCTGATCAATATCGAAACAAGATACAATCTAATCCATATCCACGATATCACAATATATTCGAAATCACTTCTGAATCTGATCAATATCAATTTACTGATGTTTCGACGGTATAACAATACAGTCTCGATATCCCCGTCAATCTCAACATCAAAGATATAATACCAGAACTCATCATCAGTATCAGTAGAACTTATAATCTGAATAACAATACACTCTGATATTGAATCTTAATCAAATCAACTCTGAAAATCATAACAATTACATAAACAATCTGTTCTTCAATCTGACTTCAAATATACGATGTCCACTGTATCAGAAACACCATATAGGATTCATATTCAATTCTGACAATACCATAATTTCAAATCATATCTAAACGTAACAAAACTTACGTCCAGTTATAGCATGCGTCGATAGGAACTCAGTACTGAAGTCGGATTGAAAATCTAACGGACGGATCGAGATATAAAGGCGTAATGATTGTTCACCCTTTCTCTGAAGCTTCTTCGATTTCTTATGAATTCTGAAATGAATTCATGATATATACATATATATATATACATACATCTCGTGCATGTAAGGCAAGTGGCTCATTTTTGTTCTGCATGCCGCGCGCATATGCGCGCCCAAGGCCCGCGCATATGCGCCTTGCTTTCTGCCCGGCACTTCTGAATTTATCAACTCGCGCATATGCGCGCACTCGGCTCGCGCATATGCACGAGACCTACTGTCTCGTGCACACACTCACTCGCGCATATGCGCGACTTCACCCCGTGCATGTGCGCCCAACTCTCTGCCTACCTCGCGCATGTGCGCGGCTCACGTCGCGCATGTGCGCGCAATGTTCTTTTATAGCTCCTTGGCTACTGGACACCTCGCGCATATGCGCGCCCTCACGCCGCGCATATGCGCGGGGTCTTCTGCCCAATTCGCGCATGGCTCGCGCATCACGTCGTGCATGTGCGCGAATGGCACACCCTCACACCTACTTTGCGTGTCTTTTCCTCGTCTTTTCCAATCTAATCCTTTACGTCTATAATCACATCGATTATCCCCAAATCATTTCAGATTACGGTAATCAAATTCTCGGGCCTTACATGCACTTTTGCTATTTGAATATGGGAGATGCTGATCGCCTGAGGTGCGCCACTTATATGTTTAGGGATGATGCTTCTCAATGGTGGGAAGGAGCTGAGCATGATATTAATCTCGCTACTCTTACTTGGGCTCGATTCAAGGAAATATTCTATGAGAAGTACTTTATTGCTGACGTCTGAGGACGATTGAAGTGGGAATTTATGACTCTCCGTCAGGGAGATACTTCTGTGACTGAGTTTGCGAGGAAGTTTTATTGGGGTTGTCACTTTGTACCCATTATTTCTAGGGACGCTGCGGAGAAGATGAAGCACTTTCTAGATGGTCTACGACCTACTATACGTCGTGATGTGATGATGATGCGTCCTTTGGATTATGCTGCTGCCACTGCCTATAGATTTCAAGCCGAGCAATCTTTGAAAGAGATTGATTTTGAGATGCAGCGTAAAATACAGCAACACCAACAGCACTCTTAGCCGAATAAGAAGCCTTAGATGGGACCTCTTAGACCTCAAGGGCAGCGAAAGCCCCAAGGTCAAGCAAAAATGCCAGGACCACCAAATCTACCACAACTTGGAGCACCAAAACCTACAGAGAGGTTACCATGCAAGGAATGCAATACCTTACATTATGGTAAGTGCATGTGGGGATCTTTTAGATGCTTCATATGCAAAGGGAAAGGGCATAAAGCTACTGATTGCCGAAGAAGAATGCACCCACTGTGGGAGGAGCTTATGTTATGCATGCTGAGGAGGCTGAAGAGGAGGCAGGCACGACACTTATCATCGGTAACCTAGTTATTTAACGTTTTTATATTGCCTTTATTGCATGAAATGTTAAATTGGTTATTAAAATTGATTTGGCATTAAGGATAACCTAGTGAAAATTAGGTTGTATGTTCTACCTTAGTTGGAATTGAGGAATGATGTTAGAAACCACAGAAATTGGACTTGATTATTGAGCCTTAATTTATGTAAAGGATGTAATAATTCCAAATAAAGTTTTAGGGCTTAAATTGAGGAAGATTAGAAACTAAGGGTGTAACGTACCGTACTTTTAAACTATTTAAAATTTGTGAAAAAATATAAAATTTCATAAATAAATAATAATATTTCAAATTTCGATAAAGATAAACTGCTCGTCTAAAAATATTTGAAGTAAAACAATTACAAACAAAATTTGCAAAAATGTAATCTTTTTAACATTGTAAACAAACTCATGAAAATCAGAGTATTTGAATTTTAACATTGTAAGCAAACTCATGAAAATCAGAGTATTTGAATCAACATGCATAAGTTCTTAAAAACGTAGGCGGTCCTTGGATTTAGCCTCCTACTCAGACCGAGCTGGCTCATTTGTCCTCGCCGCTCATCTCCTCATCCTCGTCCTCACCTGCATCGATCAAGTCTAGTGAGTTTAAAGACTCAACACGTATAAATTGAAAATAACAAGTAATACATAATAAAACCACATGCGTCTTTAAAGTAGAACGTACATACTTAAAATTTAACGTACTTGCATAAACATATACGTGCCATCATATCGTAAAACTTTTCATAAACATGCTTGCATCATGCATACATGGACATACAAAACATCATCATTTTGCGTAGAGATATGTTTCAAAGCAAGTGACCCATACATAAATGCATCTGATCAGGCTAAACCACAGTACTGGACTGGTATGGATGTCCACTACCGCATACATGAGATCCCCGATCATGCTTTACTGGGTGGATTGGTTCCTGGTCATGCTTTACCGCTTTCCAATCTTGATCTAGTCCAGTTCATTCTTTACTGGGGTGGAGAGGTCACCGGCCACGTTCACCGACTTCCAAATCCGTTCATAATTGGTCACAAGACATTTAGCAAACCTAAAAAATAAAACATTTTCTTTTGCACGTCGAACATACTTACATGGCATTGAGGGATTTGTTTGATCTCTCTTGGGGACCACTGCTACACATACTAACACAATTTCATGCACTTAAATTTCCATAACTTAGACGTAATAGTCATGCTCACCACCCGAAGTAAAGAAATGACTTATGACGTTCAAAATCACTCGGGACTTGACCACGTTTAATCATCGTAATAAACCATGATCTCGAAACCCGAAACAATCTCTATATGAAGTGTGAACATTTCCCCAAACATGGAAGACATGTACTTGAATAGTGGTTTAAAAGTCATGGAATAGCGCCTAGGCGCTGCGGCGCTTCGGTATGCGTATGCCGGGTGCTGCACTGCTAGTTCTGCGCCAACTTGACGCCAAAAGCACAAATTTGTTGCAAACTCTAAGCCACGTCCTATCGACTCGAACTGATGCAACGGGACTCATCTTAGGACGCTATGGAAATGTTCCAAACTCACACAACGCCCCAAAACAACGACACACATCATACAGTGCAACAAAATCGCGAACACAAACCCTTGACATCAAAACACTTCTTACGACTTCTTATGCAACCAAGTGCCTAACGACACGAAAAAAAGCACCAAAAATTGCCCCAATATCATACTCAATATATCTAAATTCAGCAGCGATCACACGGAGATTCACAACGAAGCCTGCAATAAAAAATCCTCAAGAATACGTCAAGAACACATTTTCATAGCATCGCAGTTTGAGCAGTTGCACGAGAAAAATCATAACTCACTTGTTTCTTGTCTAAAACGTACGAATATATTGTCCAATCGAAGGTATCAAAAAGTAATACGTTTTATATGTTGAAAATGTTTCCAGAAAATCAACCGAAAATGAACAGTACACGAAATGACAAAAACATTTTGTTTGATATCTAAAAATCGTTTCAAATTTTTATCCAACCAATTTTGCTCTAACTCTTGCACATCATACGTGAGTTTTTACACATAATAAACATCAAAAATTATACTCTGACGAGATTGATGCAACCACGAAATAATATACATGCCTTGATCTTTAAAACTACCGAAACAACGATACCAAAGCGGAGAGGATGCGAGGGTTGATCCGGGACGAATGTGACACGATTTTCTTGAAGAAAAGTTGACGTGATTTGCTGGAATTTTGAAGAGGACGGGGCAGTTGCTGCTAAAATTTAGAACCCTATGCTTCTCTAAAACATATGAAATGAAAAGACAATGAAATGGGTGTGTGTATATCGTGAATGTGGTGTGAGTGTGATAGTGTGTGCGCCTGTGTTTAGGTAATTAGGGGATAAAATTTTGCTTAATTAATAATTAACAAACTAATTAAATGTTAATCCACGCTAATTTAACAAATCCCTTAATTAGAATAAAATGCACACTTGATAGACTTAAAAGTTTTAAAATCTTAAAAATTCACCTAATTATTAAATTAGGTTTTAAAATGCTAAAACTTAATAAATAATTTAAAATACCACTTTCTTGGTTTGAAATAAAATACCGCATTTTACAAATCGCACGAATCGTCGATGGTCTCATTTCCACGATCCCACACCGAATAATCGCCTTAAACATGAAACTAATGAAAACATTATAACGTGCATAACATAATCATAAATAATTTAAAAAATAATTCAAATTCATAAATAATGCATCG
This sequence comes from Primulina tabacum, assembly GCF_025594145.1. Classification (NCBI taxonomy): domain Eukaryota; kingdom Viridiplantae; phylum Streptophyta; class Magnoliopsida; order Lamiales; family Gesneriaceae; genus Primulina; species Primulina tabacum. The sequence continues at coordinate 27,497,144 of NC_134551.1, forward strand.
CTAAAATCATTTTAAATTTAAATAAATAATTTGACAATTTAAATAAATGCATTGATTCTACGTATACTGAATTTGGGCTCTACAATTCCTCTCACACTTAAATAAATTTCTTCCTCAAAATTAAGTCTTACCAAACAGTTTCAGGTAGCGATTCCTCATGTCTTCTTCAGTATCCCAAGTGGCCTCCTCCATTGTTTGATTCAGCCACCGGACTTTGACCAACTTGGTCACTTTGCTCCGAAGTATCCGCTCCTGTCTGTCTAGGATTTGGACAGGTCTTTTCTCATAAGACATATCTGGAGCCAACTGCAATGACTCAAAACTCAAGACATGCGAAGGATTTGCTATATATTTCCTCAGTATGGAGACGTGGAATACGTTGTGTAAACCGGTCAGATTCGGCAGTAGAGCCACGCGATAAGAAAGTGTCCCAACCCTGTCAAGTATTTTGAATGGTCCAATAAATCTCGGACTCAGCTTGCCTCTCTTCCCAAACCTCATAACACCCTTCATAGGCGCTATCTCCATGAATACGTGATCTCCTACGGAAAACTAAAGATCCCTTCATCTCTTGTCAGCATAACTCTTTTGGCGACTCTGGGCGGTCTTCATCCTGTATCGGATCTTGACCAACACATCTGCAGTTTGCTGAACAACTCTGGACCAAGTTCTGATCTCTCATCGACTTCATCCCAATGAATCGACGATTTGCACTTCTTTCCATACAGTGCCTCGTAAGGAGCCATATCTATAGATGATTGGAAACTGTTGTTGTAGGTAAACTCCACTAGAGGTAGCTTCGATTTAAAATTCCCATGAAGATCTATTACCCAAGCTCGCAACAGATCCTCCAATATCTGAATTACTCGTTCAGACTGGCCATCCGTCTGAGGGTGGAATGCCGTACTGAATAGCAACTTCGTCCCCGTGACTGCACGTAAACTTCCAAAACGAAGATGTGAATCTCGGGTCCCTGTCGACTCAATAGAAACTGGGATCCTGTGCAGTCAAACTATCTCCCTGATATAGAGCTCTGGATAATGAGTCATGGAGAAAGTCGTCTTCACCGATAATAAATGCGCTGACTTAGTAAGTCGATCCACTATAACCCAAATGGCATTGGATCCTCTGACTGACCTCGGAAAACCAACAACGAACTCCATGGTGATATTCTCCCATTTCTACTCGGGGATAGGGAGCGGCTTAAGCATTCCTGCTGGTCTCTGATGCTCTGCTTTCACTTGCTGACAAGTGAGACATTCAAATACAAATCCGTGGATGTCTCACTTCATACCTGGCCACCAATACAACAATTGCAAATCCTTGTACATCTTGGTACCTCCTGGATGGATGCAATACGGAGATGTAGGTTCCTCTGTCAAAATATCCTCTCTGATCGAATCAACACTAGGCACCCACATCCTTCCTCTGTATTTCAAAATACCATCAGACACTGAATAGAGTATGCTACCCTTGGCTTCATCCTTTAGTCTCCATTTCTGTAACTGTTCATCCGAAGGCTGACCTCTACGGATTCGGCCTAGTAAAGAAGACTGGACTGTCAGATTAGACAGCTTAGGAGCTCTGCCCTAAGGATAAACTTCTAGGCAAAAACTCTCAATCTCTGACTGAAGAGATCTCTATACTGACAGTTGTGCCACGACCACGACCTTTCTGCTCAAGGCATCTGCCAAAACATTAGTTTTCCTTGGATGGTAGCTAATTTCACAATCGTAGTCTTTTACCAACTCCAACCACCGTCTTTGTCTCATAATCAGTTCTTTCTGCGTGAAGAAATATTTGAGGCTCTTGTAATCAGTGAATATATGACATTTCTCGCCGTACAAATAATGTCTCCATATCTTCAACTCAAAGACAACAATAGCTAACTCGAGATCATGAGTCGGGTATTTCTTCTCATGCACATTCAAATGTCTGGAAGCATAAGATATAACCCGACCGTGCTGCATTAATTCGACACCTAACCCGAGCTTAGAAGCATCGGTGTACAACACAAAATTGCCTTGCCCTGCAGGCATGGCTAACACTAGCGCTGAGATAAGAGCTTGCTTCAGAGTATCAAAGTTCTTCTAGCAATCATCGCTCCACACAAACTTAGCATTCTTCGTAGTCAATGAAGTGAGTGGCACCGCAATCGAAGAAAATCCCTGAATAAATTTCCTGTAGTAGCCTGCTAAGCCTAGTAAACTATGGATCTCTGAAGCATTTTCCGGCTCAACCGTTCCTTAACTGCTGCCACCTTAGCTGGATCCACCTCAATGCCACTGATAGATAATATATGACGCAAAAATGCTACTTTCTCCAACCAGAGTTCACACTTACTAAATTTTGTAAACAACTTGCAACTCTGCAAGACTTGCAATACTGTACTCAAATGCTGACTGTGCTCCTGATGGCTCTTCGAGTAGATAAGAATGTCTTCTGTAACGCCCCAGATTCGATGACTGTCCTCACTGTATCAAGACTGGTCTTTCCAGCGTGCTTATGTCCTCACTCACACGCACCCTGGGAAACTTCCCAGGAGGTCATCCATCCCAAAATTGCCCCAAGTCAAGCACGCTTAACTTTGGAGTTCTTATGTGATGAGCTACCGAAAAGAAGATGCACCTTCGTTATATGAGTAGTACAAATCAAATCTTTTAAGTCCTCTTCAACTGTATAGTCCATTACATTGAACAGTCTCGGAATCCCTCTCATTCCCGTGTGGTTCGGTTCATTCATGTTCCCTCCACCTAGAAGCCTGCCAGGAGCCGCTCATTGTCCATGCAACTGATGGCACCGGCGTTCACCCCCCGCCCTCTTCGGCCCCAGGCCTCACATGCCCACCAGCTTCCGCTTGGTTCGTCCCCGAACCACACCGTACTAAGAGAGGTCGGCTCTGATACCAACTGTAACGCCCCAGATTCGATGACTGTCCTCACTGTATCAAGACTGGTCTTTCCAGCGTGCTTATGTCCTCACTCACGCACCCTGGGAAACTTCCCAGGAGATCACCCATCCCAAAATTTCCCCAAGTCAAGCACGCTTAACTTTGGAGTTCTTATATGATGAGCTACCGAAAAGAAGATGCACCTTCGTGATATGAGTAGTACAAATCAAATCTTTTAAGCCCTCTTCAACTGTACAGTCCATTACATTGAACAGTCTCGGAATCCCCCTCATTCCCGTGTGGGTCGGTTCATTCATGTTCCCTCCACCTAGAAGCCTGCCAGGAGCCGCTCATTGTCCGTGCAACTGATGGCACCGGCGATCAACCCCCCCCCCCCCCCCCCGCCCTCTTCGGCCCCGGGCCTCACATATGAGGGTCGAAATTTAGGTGAAATGGAGGCCAAAACAAGAAATGCTCTTTCGAGAGTCAATTTGGCACATCGCACCGTAAATTCTCGTACGATTTCAAAAATGATCCGAATCACGAACGGCCAAAAACGTGGCCTTCCTAACTCGATGAGGCACTGTCCAGTCCAAGAACATAGGCTAAAATCCAACCAAGAACTCGAACGAGCCTCCGAACCGTCACAGCAAGTTGCTGTCAAATTCCAGCAGCTGTGCAATCGCGTGTCTTGTGTTGTTTTCGAGACTAGCGGCCATTGGGGGCGTGAACCACCGACCAGAGACTCTTACCAACATCCCAAGGAATTATTTGAACCATGGCTAAGGGCCCTAGGCCAGCCACAATTTGAATTATTCCAGCAATATCAGAAAAGTTCCACCCGAGAGCACCTTTGCGCGCGTGAGGGGTGTTTTGCTTTGATTGCTATCTCGACTCGTTCCAGTGGCCATTTGATTGACCATGGGACGATCTAGACATCCAGTGGTAGGGTATGAACCGTGGCTAAGAGCCATAGGCCAACCAAGATCCATACCATTCCACAAAACTTGAAACAACACATGCTGTCAAATGAAGGGGTCGAAGGGGGTGCAGGGCTGTCCTTGCATTTTAATTGAAAACCGATTCACCGTGGACCAAGCCACAAAAGGGCGAGTTAGTCACGTCTTAGACATGCTAGGGAAGCGATCTAACCATGGCTAAAGGCCCTTAGGGCAGCCAAGATCAGATCCTTTTCCTTTGACAGCACACACAGAATTTTCGAAGCACAAAAATGGCAACGATGGTGAGTTGTTGTCATCTTCGGTTTCTCTCATGCATGGGGCTGAAATAATGGACCAAAGTGGTCCTAATCCATCCTAGAATATGTCTAGATGTAGCCTTGGGAGCCTGGAACCGAACCAATACCTGAAACTCACAAAACCAATGAAACCGTGAAGCTTGTCATGAAACCGAAATCTGCATGTTTTGGTTTTTCTGAAAATTTTTTTTTGCCATGTTTCGGTTTTTGCACATAAAAGATGATCATGTAATGTTAAATAAATGATAATAGGACTTGATTGAGGTTTGAAAGGAATATAGACATGCCTTTGATTTCGTTTGAATGAAAAACGAAAGAATACGACGACTCGGCGCGGAGGAGACGGAGTTGCTTCTCTTGTTTTCTTTCTAGTTTTTCCTCCTTGTTTTTTCCCTAGGCTCTCACGGTTTTCAGTGCTGAAGGAGGCTGGAATTTTCCAGATTATGGAGTGGGAGGGAGTCTAGGAAATTAAATGGGAAGATACAAGATAAAGGGAAGGGAAAATATTCTTTCTATCTACTAGTTTGAGTGATAAGGAAAAGAATGATATCAAATATTTTTCTTGGGGATACTAGAGGTGTATATGGGCGATTTTAAGGTCTAGGTGCAAGGGAGAATTGGTTTAATTAAATCTTGGTAGTGATTTAAAATTTGGGGAGGATAAATCCATCTAGAAAAGTTAAGGGTATAAATAAAGAATGAGTTGAAAAAAAATCACAATTAAATCTTTAAAAAAAAAAAGGAGCATGGCCGATTTTTATCTAGCTAGGTGGGGTGAGATCTTGCTCAATTAATTATCATGGAAGATTTGTTGTGATAAAACTATTTCCCAATAAAAATGGATAGGGAAGACTATTAATTAAATGGGTTGCCAAATAAAATTTTAAATCAAATCATAGGGGCCGAAGATTATAATAAAAGAGGAGGGGAAAATATTTCTTAAATATTGAACTTTAAATCTTTAGTGTATTATCTACTCATTAAATATTTTAAAGAATTGAGGAATTAATTATTGAACTCAATTTACTACTTATCTCAACTTATTTAAATAATTTCTTAAACCTTATTTTACAATAAATTTACTCATTATTTATCTTTAAATAAATTTTGGAAAATGTTTTCTTACTAGTAAATTTTATCTCTTTACTCCAACTCCGGTCTGCCTCACCGAATTAACTGAAAAGAGAAAAATCTAAGCTACTTGATAAAATAATTAACTTCAAAGAAAACACTTAAATACTCATGCAATGAAGTCAATTAAATTTAAAATACTAGAATTATGCATGGCTTATACGCAGTCTAATTACGGGTTCTACATCTTCAATGAACACTATAACGAATTGATCTAAGTAGGGCTAAAATACTCGATTCATGAGGTCCAAAAAAATCGATTGAGCAATCTTCAGTCCAAACGGAATCACTAAGAACTCGTAATGCCCATATCTGGTTCTGAAGGATGTCTTATGAACATCTGTATCTTTTACCTTCAACTGATGATACCTAGATCGTAGATCTATATTGTAGCTCCCTGCAACTGATCGAACAAGTTCTCAATCCTTGGTAGTGGGTATTTGTTCTTGATCGTTACCTTGTTCAGTTCTCAGTAATCAATACACAACCTCATGCTCCTATCTATCTTATTTACAAAGAGCACTGGTGCGCCCCATTGTGAGAAACTAGGGCGGATGAATTCCTTTTCTAAGAGCTCCTGAATCTGATGTTTGAGCTCTAACATCTCAGCTGGAGCTAAACGGTATGGTGCCTTAGAAATTTTCACAGTGCCTGGCACAAGGTTGATAGCAAACTTCACCTCTCTCTCGGATGGAAGGCCTGTGACATCATTAGGAAAAACGTCAGGAAAATTTCTGACTACTGGTACATCAGATACTGACGGAGTGGGTACGTTAGGTGTGGAAATAATACTGGTCAAGAAAGCCTGACACCCTTTATGAATAAGTCTCTGTGCTTGCATGCAGGAGATCATGCGAGGGGAACTCCTCCATCTATCTAGCTCAAAGAGAAACTGCTCCATGCCAAAGGGTCTTACCATTACTGACCTTTTATGAAAGTCAATAAAAACTCTTTTCTTCGTCAGCTAGTCCATTCCAAAGATAATATCAAATTCTGGCATCGGCAACACAATCAGATCGGCATACACTAGGTGGCCCTGTAGTTCAAGATCGATGTCTCTGACAACGTTAGTAGCTGATAGTTCTTCCCCTAATGGGATTGTCACTGAGTTGTTCACATCGAGTCTAATAGACTGGACGTCTAGATGGTTAGCGAAAGTCTTCGATATAAACTAGTGTGTGGCCCCGGAATCTATCAAGGCCTTCGTGGCTACTCTCTTTATGAAAATATTTCCTGAGAGACGTTAGCACAACACACAAAACATATATCTCAAATACAAAACTTAACCTCAAACATAGTAGAAAATCTCTACAAAAGTCACCAAAATACTAGCTAACACACTAATAATTCCAAATTAGATTCGAAACATGCATAGCAAAATAATACGGTGCTGAATTAAATAAGATACTAGTCAATAGGGTTGTTTATGGGTTCGCCTCCTCTGCCTGCATGGCCAACACTCTCCCCTGGGTCAGCTGCCTCAACTGTGGGCAGTCCTTCAGCATATTATTGCTCGCTCCACACTTGAAGCATTTGCCCGATCCCCATAGACATTGTCTCGGATGCTAGCGGTTGCACTTCGGGCACACTGGGTGTTCACCGGGGTTCTGAGGAGCCTTATGCTGAGGAATAGGAACCTTGCTTTTCGGCGGTCCCTGAAATGGTCTCTTCCCCTGCTGTCCTTCAAAAGACCTCTTAAACTGAGGTCGCTGCTGCTGAGGTGTTTGATAGGGCCTCTTGCCCTGCCTTTTGTTCTCAATGTCCCTCTGGTCCTGCTCTGCCGCTAGGGCTCTCGACACAGCAATAGCATAAGTGGTTGGACCAGCAGCTCTCACATCACGGCGCAAGATCGACCGCAACCCATCAATAAAATGCCTCAGCTTCTCTCGGGCGTAATTTGCAATCAGGGGCACAAAGTGACACCCCTCTCAAACTTCCCGACAAATTCTGCCACGTTGTTGTCTCCCAGTCGCAGCATCATGAACTCCCTGGTCAGGCGGGAGCGTACTTCTTTAGTTAAGTACTTGGAATAAGAACACCTCCTTGAAACCATTCCACGTCAGTTTTTGCAAGTTCACTGACACTGATGCGCTCTCCAACCATAGTCTGGCGTCTTCTGTCAGTAGAAATGTGGCACACCTAACCCTGTCTGCATCTTGCAGCTCCATAAACGCAGAAATTACCTCAATGGACTTAACCCATCCCTCAGCTATCAACGAGTCAGTAGTCCACGAGAATTCCTTCGGATCCATTCTCCTAAACCTCTCATAAACCGCTACTAGCCTGGGCCTAGCCCCTTTGTCTACTGCATCATTGTTCCCCGCAAACTGTGTGAAGAACTGAGTCATCCTTGCAAGCATCTGAGCTTGTATATCTGGCGGTGGACGAGGAGGAGTGGCCCTCTCCCCATCCCGAGGCGCTCTATCCTCATCCCTTGCTCCATGGAAACCATACGTCTATGAGGAATAATGTTCCAAAATTTACCCAACACGTAAACCCAACATACATGAACATAATATTAATGTCAAAAGATGCACGTAATTTGAACTTAGACATGCTCATCCGGAAATCATGACTTAATGCTTACTACATAAAATAATTTAAAATTTTAAAAATTACAGACTTGAGGTGTTACTTCGTGAGCTTATCACAACTGGCAGTAGGTATAACCCTTTACAAGAACACCGCTCTGATAACAATTGTAATGTACCGTACTTTTAAACTATTTAAAATTTGCAGAGAATTAAAAAGTTTCTTAAATAAATAAAAATTTTTTAGATTGCGTTAAAGTTAAACTGCTCGTCTAAAAATATTTGAAGTAAAACAATTAGAAACAAAGTTTTCAAAAATGTAATCGTTTAATAGCTGAGGGATGGGTTAAGTCCATCGAGCTAATTTCATATTTGAAGTAAAACAATTACAAACAAAGTCTTCAACGTACACGCAAAAAAAAAAAAAAAACCGTGCCATCATATCGTATAAGTTTTCATAAACATGCTTGCATCATACATACTTGGACATACATAACATCATCATTTTGCGTAGAGATATGTTTTAAAGCTAGTGACCCATACATAAATGCGCCTGATCAGACTAAATCACCGTACTGGGCTCGTATGGATGTCCGCTACAGCATACATGAGATCCCCAGTTATGCTTTACCGGGTGGATTGGTCCCTGGTCATAATTTACCGCATTTCAATCCTGATCTAAATCCGGTCATGCTTTACCGGGGTGGAGAGATCACCGGCCACGTTCACCGACTTCCAAACCCGTTCATAATTGTCACAAGACATTTAGCATACCTCAAAAATAAAACATATTCTTTTGCACGTCAAGCATACTTACGTTGCGTTGAAGGAATCGTTGGATCTCGCTTGGGGCCACTGCTACACATACTAACACAATTTCATGCACTTAAATTTCCATAACTTAGACGTAATAATCGTGCTCACTACCCAAAGTAAACAAATGACATATGACGTTCTAAGTCACTAGGGACTTGACCTCGTTTAATCATCGTAATAAATCATGATCTCGAAACCCGAAACAATATCTATATGAAGTGTGAACATTTCCCCAAACATGGAAGACATGTACATTAATAGTGGTTTAAAAGTCATGGAAAAGTGCCTAGGCGCTGGGACTTGCGCGGCGCCACCAGGCAGTGCCGCGACGCTCCTCACAGAGCAATGCGGCACTAGTTCTACGCCAACTTGACCCCAAAAGCACAAATTTGATGCAATCACTTAGCCACGTCGTATCGACTCGAACAGATACAACGGGACTCAACCTAGGACGCTATGGCAATGTTCCAAACTCACACAATGCCCCAAAACAACGACACACATCATACAACGCAACACAACTCGCGAACACAAACCCTTGACACCAAAACACTTCCTACCACTTCTAATGCAATCAAGTGCCTAACGACACGAAATGAAGCACTAAAAATTGCCCCAATATCATACTCAATATATATAAACGCAGCAGCGATCACCCGACGATTCACAACGAAGGCTGAAACAAACAATTCTGAATACATCAAGAACACATTTTCATAATATCGCAGTTTGAGCAGTTTTACGAGAAAAATCATAACTCACTTGTTTCTTGTTAAAAAAATATGAATTTACTGTCAAATCGAAGGTATCAAAAAGTACTATGTTTTATATGTTGAAAACTTTTCCAGAATATCAATAGAAAATGAACAGTACACGAAATGAAAGCAACCTTAGGTTTTGAGATCTGAAAATCGTTTCAAATTTTTATCCAACCAAATTTTCTCAAACTCTTCCACATCATACATGAACTTTTAAACATAATAAACATCAAAACGTATACTATGATAAGATCGATGCAACAACGAAGGAATATACATGCCTTGATATTTAAAACTACCGAAACGACAATATCGAAGCGGAGAGGATGCGATGGTTGATCCTGGACAAACGTGACAAGATTTTCTTGAAGAAAAGTGGACGAGAATTGCTGGAATTTTGAAGACGAAGGGAAGGCTGCTGCTAAAACTTAGAACCCTAAGCTTTCTCTCAAACAAATGAAATGAAAAGACAATGAAATGTGTGTATGTATATCGTGAATGTGGGTGTGAGTGTGATAGCGTGTGTGCGTGTGTTTAGGTAATTGAGGGATAAAATTTTTCTTAATTAGTAATTAACAAACTATTTATATGTTAATCCACACTAATTTAACAAATCCCTTAATTAGAATAAAAAACACACTTGATAGACTTAAAAGTTTTAAAATCTTAAAAATTCACTTAATAATTAAATTAGGTTATAAAATACTAAAACTTAATAAATCATTTAAAATGCCACTTTCTTTGTTTGAAATAAAATAACGCATTTTACAAATCGCACGAATCGCCGCCGGTCTCATTTCCTCGATCCTGCTTCGAATAATCGCCTGAAACGTGAAACTCATGAAAACTTTATAACGTGCATCACATAATCATAAATAATTTAAAAAAATAATGCAAATTAATAAATCATGAATCTCTAAAATCATTTTAAACTTAAATAAATAATTTGAAAATTTAAATAAATTCATAAGTTTTACGTGTACTGATTTTGGGCTCTACAAAGGGCATGATTAGGAATTTTTGCAATTTTGAAAGGAATAATATGCAATTTCCGAAAATTTAATGACCGAAATGCAAATTTTCGAAAAAATAAGGACCAAAATGTAATTAACCGAAATTTAGGGGCTAAATTGTGATTTTCGGAAGTTTGAGGACCAAATTTAAAATTTTAAAAACTTAAGGGGCTAAATCGTAAATTCCGAAAATGTAAGGACCAAAAGTGAAATTTCCGTAATTTTAAAGGTCAATATGCAATTTTTGAAAAATTTCTGGAGACTAAAATGTAAATTTGGAAGAGTTGAGGTGGCAAAATGTAATTAATCAGAAATTATAAGGGGGAATTATAAATTTTCCTATGAACAATATGATCCAATCAATCATCTTCATGAAATTTTTGGGAAATTAATGATACAAATTCCTTAAGTTTCAACACGAGTAATCTAAAACGTTTTTTACACATGGAGGATATTTATTCTAGTTGCAGCTACCTATGAATTGCTGGATTCGGGAGCTACACACTCTTTCATATCCGAGACTTTCGTTAAGCGACTAAATATTACACATGAGGATATGGGATTGGGTTTCAAAGTTTTTATTCCTTCTCGTGATCAAATGATCACGTCTAGTATTGTGTAGAATCTGGAGCTTCGTTTATTTAAAGATGTGGTTCAGGAAGATCTTATCGTACCCCCAATGCCTGAATTTTACATCATACTCAGTATGGATTGGTTATCAGCAAATGGAGCTTCGATAGATTTTCATCAGAGATCAGTGTCTATTCGACCGCCTAGTGGGAAATCTTTAGTTTTTGAGGCGGTGAGGAACAAGAAAATGCCGCACATTATCTCTTGTCTGTGTGCGAGGAAGCTTATGAGACGAGGATGCCAAGCCTTTCTAACATGTGTCACTACCGCACATGCTCATATCAGTAAGAAGTTGGAGGATGTTGAGATTGTCAGAGACTTTCCTAGTGTCTTTCTTGAGGACGTTTCTAGCATTCCACCTGACCGTGAGGTGAAATTTTCTATTTAGTTGATGCCGGGTACTGTAACCATTTCTAAAGCACCTTGTCGTCTAGAACTCGCTAAAATGAAAGAATTAAAAGATGAAATCCACGAATTTCTAGACGAAGGTTTTATTCACCCTAGTTACTGTCCGTGGGGCGCACCAGTATTATTTGTGAAGAAGAAAGATGATAGTATGCGACTCTGTATTGATTATCGAGAGCTGAATAGAGTGACTATCAAGAATAAGTATCATCTACCAAGAAATGAAGATTTATTTGATCAATTGCAAGGAGCATCGATATTCTTTAAAATTGATCTTCGTTCTGGATACCATCAATTGAAAGTGAAAGAGTCTGACGTTCATAAGACATCGTTTCGGACTAGATATGGGCACTACAAGTTTATGGTCATACCATTTGGGTTGACCAATGCGCCATCGTTCTTCATGGATATCATGAATCGTGTATTTCAGCCGTATCTGGATCATTTCATCATAGTCTTCATTGCTGATATATTCGAAGAATAAAGAGGAACATTGTCGTCATTTGAGGACATCACTGCAAGTATTTGAAGATAGGAAGTTGTCTGCAAAATTCAGCAAGTGTGAATTTTGGCTTGATAGAGTGACGTTCTTAGGCCACATCATTTCTGGAGATGGAGTTGAAGTTGATCCAAGTAAAGTCGAGGCAGTGAAAGAATGGTAAGTACCGAAGAGTGTAACTGAGATTCGTAGTTTCTTGGAACTAGCTGGCTATTATCAAAAGTTTATTCAGGGATTCACATCTATTGCAGTATCCATGACCGCCTTGACAAAGAAGAATGCAAAGTTTTTATGGGGATCCGAGTGCCAAGATAGTTTTGACAAGTTGAAGCAATCTTTGATTTCAGCGTCAGTGTTATCTATGCCATCGGGTCAAGGAGAGTATGTTATTTATACCGACGCTTCTAAACTTGGTTTGGGCGAAGTTCTGATGCAAAACGACCGAGTTATAGCCTATGCGTCAAGACAGTTGAAAGTTCACGAGAAAAATTACTCTACTCATGATCTTGAGCTTGCAGCGGTAGTTTTTTCATTGACAATTTGGAGGAATTACTTCTATGGGGAGAAGTGCAATATTTTCACTGACCATTATTGTTTGAAATACTTCTTCACCCAAAAAGATTTGAATATGCGACAGCGAAGATGGCTTGAGTTGGTGAAATACTGATACTGTGAGATTAGCTACCATCTGGGAAAAGCTAATGTAGTGGCGGACGCATTGAGTCGAAAGACGGCAGTTATTACTCATTATCTCTTCAAAGACCACTGCAGTCCGAGATGCAGCGGTTTGAGCTTACAGTATATGCTAGGGGCAAGGCCCATAATCTTGCCACATGGACGGCACAGTCGACTTTGAGAGATAGTGTAGAGCCCAAATTCAGTACACGTAAAACCCATACATTTATTTAAATTGCTAAATTATTTATTTAAGTTTAAAATGATCTATTGCGATGCATGATCTATTTAAATTGTATTATTTTAATTATTTATCTTTATGTGATGCACGTTAAATGTTTTCTTGAGTTTCATGTTTCAGGCGATTATTCGATGCGAGATCGAGGAAAAGAGACCGGCGACGATTATGGCGATTTTAAAATGTAGTATTTTATTTTAAGTTAGGATTGGGGTATTCTAAAAGTTTATTTAGTTTTTAGCATTTTTAAAGCCTAGTTGATTTAATTAGTGATTTTAGGATTTTAAAACTTTTAAAGTTTAGCAAGTGTGCATTTAATTTTAAATTAAGGGATTTTATTAAGTTGAAAGTGGGTTAGCATTTTTAATTGTTTGCTAATTATTAATTTTAGCACAATTTAGCCCCTAATTAACCCTATTATTAACTCACACAAAAACACACTTTTACACACACTAAACTTACAAGACACACACACATATGTCATTTGTGTTGTTTTAATTTTTTTGCGAGCAAAACCTAGGGTTCATAGAACTTCAACAGCCGCCCCTCTCCTCTTTGATTTTCTCAGCGATTTTGTTGGCTTTTCTTAAAGAAAGTCGTGCCACGTTCGTCCCGGATCGTCCCTCGCATCTTTCCCGCTTCGGTGTCGTCGTTTCGGTATTTTTAAATACCAAAAGGCATGTATAATTTTTTTTTCTGCATCGATCTTGTTGTATTATATGTTCTTATGTTTATTATGCGTAAAAATCCATGTATGTTGTAAAACGTTTGAGCAAAAATTTGTTGGATCGGTTTTGAAACGATTTTAGATGTGAAAACTAAAAATTTGATGTCTTTTTAAATACTGCGACTTTTTGGTAGATTTTCTGGAAAACTTTCAACATATAAAACGTAGAACATTTTGATACCTTCGATTTGACAGTAAATTCGAAATATTTGGATAGGAAATGAGTGAGTTATGATTGTTTTCGTGGGACTGCTCAAACTGTGTTTTTCGGATAATGCATTCTTGATGTGTTCTTGAAGTTTTATTGTTGCAGGCTTCGTTGGGACCAACGGGTAATCACTGCTGTGTTTAAGTATGTTGAGTATGATGTTGAGATGGTTTTTGGGGTGTCGGATGGCGTCGATAGGCACTTGTTTGCGTTAGAAGTGGTAGGATGTGTTTTGGTGTCAAATGTCGAGTTCACGGATTGAGTTGCGTAGTTTGTGATGCGTATTTGTTTTGGGACGTTTGTTTGAATTTGAATCAATGTAATAGCATCCTAGGATGAGTCTCGAGGTGTTGTTTCATTGTCCCTAGGCTTGGATTGGAAGAATGAATCAATAAGTTAGTGAATTTTCGCGAGTTTGCAAGTCCAGAGGCTACCCGGACCCCTTCCCGAACCCATACACGGAGTCTGTGTCCATTTTTCCTTCAAAATGCGATATTTCAGCATCTACATGGACCCCGACACGGACCCTTACACGAGGTCCGTGTCCCCTTTTAAAAAAAAATTTTAAAAAAAATTTAAATTTTTTTAGGGATTGTTTTGGAGTTTGATGTTATGATTTAGTACAATGATTAAACGAAGTCAAGTCCCGAGAGATTTAGAATGTTTGGTCATTTTTGGGTATGAGCATGACTATACGTCTAAGTAATGCAAGATAGGTATTCGAACTCATGTTAGTATGTACAGCAGTGGCCCCAAACGAGATCCAACGAATCCCTTAACGCCACGTAAGTATGTTCGACGTGCATAAGAAAATATTTTAAGTTTTTGAGATATGCTAAATGTAACGAACCGTACTTTTTACTACTTAAAATTTGCGGAAAAATTAAAAATTTTCTTGAATACGAAAATAAAATCAATACGGTCGTCACTACATCATCCATTCACCAATATAAAAATCTTGTTTAAGAAAAAGCTTGCTCAGAACATCTCGCATCAAAACATAAAATCAGAGTATCAATATTTTCATGCTTAAAATCTTAAATATAGCGCGGGCGGTCCTCGGGTCTAGCCTTCTGCTCAGTCCAAGCCGGCTCCTTGGTCCCCACCCCTCGTCTCAACATGATCATCCTCACCTGCATCGATCAAGTCTAGTGAGTCTAAAGACTCAACACGTATAAACTGACAATAGCAAGTATTACATAATAAAATCGCATGCAACTTTAAAATAGAATGTACATACTTGAAGCTTGGATTTGAAATGAGCTTGAACTTGCATACATACATAGACGTGCCATAACTTAAAAGCTTTCATAAACATGCTTGCATACTTGATCATACTTAAACATACATGACTTCATTTTGCGTAGAGGATGTTTCAAAGCAAGTGACCCATACATAATAAACGCCTGATCAGACAAACCACAGTACTGGGCTGACAGGGACGTATCCACTGCCACATAAATGAGATCCCCGTTCGTAATTTAACGGGCTGGTTAGTCCCCGTTCATAATTTAACGCTTTCCAACCACGATCTAATCCGTTCATAATTTAACGGGGTGGAGAGGTCCTCGGCCACGTTCACCGACTTCCAAACCAATTCATAATTTGGTCACAAGACAATTAGCATACCTCAAAAACTTAAAATATTTTCTTGCACGTCAACATACTTACTTGGCGTTGAGGGATTCGTTGGACTTCGACCGGGGTCGTTGCTGCAACATACTAACGTGAATTCATAAGCTTAACGGGTGTAACTTAAACGTAACAGTCAAGCTTACCCATGAGTTCATACATTTTCTTAGGACGTTCTAAAATTCCCGTGACTCGACATTGTTAAACATTGCACTAAACCAAGACATCAAACCTCAAAGCATACCATAATATTCCCCAAAACTCAAGTACACGGACCCCGTGCCAAGGTCCGGCTCCGGGCCCGTGTGGGTGCGGTGAAATGACTCGTGAAGAAAAGGGAAGGCACAGACCCCGTGCTTAGGTCCGGGTGGGGGTCCGTGTAGGTGCGCAAAAGTGAAACTCGGGAAGAAGTGAGGACACAGACCCCGTGCTAGGGTCCGTCTAGGGGTCCGTGTAGGCTCGCAAGGATGACACCATGAAAGAAACAAAGGCACGGACTATGAATCGGCACCCCGAGACCCATCCTAGCATGCAATAACATCAAACAAATTTCGTACGACATCCAAAGCAACGATGTTCATCCTATGGTACATACAATTCAAAAAACGTGGTAATCGACACCAACTCGATTCCTACGACTACTAAGGTGCTCGAGTACCTATCGACACTAAACGACATACAAAATACCAACCCAACATCATAATAATCATACCTAGACGCAACAACAATCGCCCGTTGATCCCCAACGAAGCCTGCAACAAATAAAATTCAAGAACGCATCAATATCATAATTTTCTGAAAATGCAGTTTGAGCAGTCCCACGAAAAATGCCATAACTCACTCAATTTTTATTCAAAAATTTCGAATCTTATATCATATCGAAGGTATCAAAAAGTTCTACGTTTTTCGCGTTGACAGTTTTCCCAAAATCTTGACCGAACATTCGCAGTTTTAATAAGAACAGTAAAAACGTGGTTTAGATCTAAAAATTTTCCTTCAAAATCGATTAAAACAATTAACTGCTCAAACTACTACACATCATACATGGATTTTACGCATAAAAACAACGCAACACATACTATGACATGATCGATGCAGCAAAAGAGAGATTATACGTGCCTTATGATGATAAACTTTACCGAAACGGCGATATCGATGCGGGAACGGAGCGAGGCTTGATCCGGGACGAATGTGGCGCGAGAATCTTGGAAGAAAACTCAACAAAACTTGTTGGAAATTGTTAGAGAAGGGGGCGGCTGCTATGGGGAGAAGAACCCTAAAATTTCTTTTCAAAAAAATCTGAATGAATGGAGGTGTGTGCGCGTTGTGCAAAAAGCGTGAGTTTTAGTGTGTAATCATGTGTGCGTGCGTGCGTTTAGAGATAAATTAAGGGATTAATTTCCTTAACTAAAATAATTAACATGCTAACCAATATACTAATTAAATGTTAACATCATTGACAAATAAAAAGGAAAACTATTCCTACTAATCTTAAATAAAATCCTCTACATTAAAATAAAGTGCACCCTTGACAACTTTAAAAGTTTTAAAGTGTTAAAACTCACTAAATAAACAAATTAGGCTTTAAAATACTAACTCTTCATAAATTAATTAAAATGCCCCACTCTTAACTTAAAAATAAAATGCCGCATTAAAATTGCCAAAATCGTCACCGGGTCTTTTCCTCAATCCCGCCTCGAATGATCGCCTGAAACATGAAAATCGAAAAATATTTTACCGTGCATCACATAAACATGACTAATTTAAAAATAATGTATTTTCATAAATCATGCACTGATAAGATCAATTTAAAATTAATTAAATGATTTACTAATTAAATAAATGCATGGGTTATACGTGTGCTGAATTTGGGCACTACACTAAATGTCTTTTGACCAAATTATGAACGGGTTTGGAAGTCGGCGAATGTGGCCGAAGACCTCTCCACCCCCGTAAAATATGACCGGGTTTAGATCAGGATTGGAAAGCGGTAAAGTATGACCAGGGACCAATCCACCCGTTAAATTATGAACGAGGATCTCATGTATGTGGTAGTGGACTTCCCCTGCCAGCCTAGTACTCTGGTTTAGTCTGATCGGGCGTATTTATGTATGGGTCACTTGCTTTGAAACATATCTCTACGCAAAATGATATAATGTATGCTCAAGTATGTATGATGCATGTATGTTCAAGAAAATTCTTATGATGATGGCACGTTTATGTTTATGCTACTACGTTAATGATTCAAGTACATTTATGCTATTACGTTCAAGTTTCAAGTATGTACGTCTTACTTTAAACATGCATGTGGTTTTATTACGTATTACTTGTTATTTCCAGTTTATGCATGTTGAGTCTTTAGACTCACTAGATTTGATCGATGCAGGTGAGGATGAATTTGAGGAGACAAGAGGTGATGACCAGTGAGCTGGCTTGGACTGAGCGGGAAGCTAAACCCGAGGACCACCCATGTTTTTAAGTTTTTATCGCAATGCTTCAACTACTCTGATTTTACGTTTTGGTTTATGATGTTTAAACAAGTATTTTTCTTTAGCAAACTTTATATGTGATCTATCTTATTGCAAATACTTTTGGTTGGACAGTTTATTTATGATCACAATTTGAAAGTATATTTTATATTTAAGAAATTTTTTGTTTTTCTGCAAATTTCAAGTAGTTCAAAATAAGATACGTTACAGTTGGTATCAGAGCCAGGTTCTTGTAAAGGGTTATGCCTACTGCAAGTTGCGAGAAGCTCACGAAGCCACACCTCAAGTCTGTAAGTTTTAAGGGTTTGAATTATTCCATGTATTAAGCATTAAGTCATGATTTCAGCATGTCCATGTTTTAATTTCAAATTACGTGCATCTTATGCTATTGATATTATATTCATGTACATTGGGTTACGTGCTGGGTAAATTGTTGGATCAGTATGCCTCCTAGACGCATGATTAACCGGGAAGCAAGGGATGAGGACAGAGAGGCTCGAGAGGAAGCGAGAGACGCTCCTCCTCCTCCACCGCCAGATATGCAGGCACAGATGCTTGCAGGTATGACTCAGTTCTTCGCACAATTCGGGGGAACCGGGCGACAGTGGACATGGGGGCGAGGCCCAGGCCAGAGGCTGTGTAGGAAAGGTTTAGGAGGATGAATCCTAAGAAGTTCTCGGGGACTACTGACCCGATGATAGCTGAAGGATGGATTAAGTCCATCGAGGTGATTTTCGCTTTTATGGAGCTGCAAGATGCAGATAGGGTCAGGTGTGCCACATTCCTTCTGACATAGGTCGCCAGGTTATGGTGGGATAGTGCATCGGTGTCAGTGGACTTGCAAACACTGACGTGGAATGGGTTTAAAGAGGTATTCTACTCCATGTACTTCACTGAGGAAGTACGATCTAGCCTGACCAGGGAATTCATGACGCTGCGACTGGGAGACAGCAGCGTGGCAGACTTCGTCAGGAAGTTTGAAAGGGGGTGTCACTTTGTGCCCCTGATAGCTAATGATGCTCAGGGTAAGCTGAGGCATTTAATGGATGGTTTGCGGCCGATCTTGCCTCGTGATGTGAGGGTTGCTGGTCTGACTACGTATGCCGTTGCCGTGTCTAGAGCCTTAGCGGCAGAGCAAGACCAGAGAGACATCATGGTTAACAGGCAGGGCAAGAGGCCCTATCAGGCACCGCAACAGCAGCATCAGCGACCTCAATTTAAGAGACCTTACCAGGGGCAGGCAGGGAAGAAGCCATTTCAGGGACCACCGAAGGGCAAGGGTTCTATTCCTCAACAGAAGGCTCCTCAGAGGCCCGTTGAGTACCCAGTGTGCCCGAAGTGAAGCCGCCAGCATCGGGACATTGTTTATATGGATCGGGCAAGTGTTTTAAATGCGGAGACAGTGATCACATGTTGAAGGACTGCCCCATAGTGGAGGCAGCCAACCCAGGGTAGAGTGTTCGCCATGCAAGCAGAGGAGGCAAACCCAGACACGACCCTGCTGACTGGTAACCAATTCAATTCAGCACCGCATTATTCTTGCTATGCATGCTTTGAATTTTATTTGGGATTATTAGTGTGCAAGTTAATATTTTGGTGACTTGGGGTATAAATTTCAACTATGCTTGAGGTTAAGATTAGAAATTTTGGAATATAAGCTTTTGTGTTGTACCGACGTCTCTCAGGAAATATTTTCATAAAGAGAGTAGCCACGAAGACCTTGATAGATTCAGGGGTCACTCACTCTTTTATTTCGGAGACGTTCGCTAATCTTCTGGACGTTAAGTCTATTGGATTTGACGTGAGTTATTCAGTAACGGTCCTATCAGGGGAAGAGTTATCAGCTTTTAGTGTAGTCAGAGACATCGATCTTGAACTACCGGGCAACCTAGTGTACGCCGATCTGATCGTTTTGCCGATGCCAGAATTTGATATTATCTTGGGAATGGACTGGCTTCCGAAGAACATAGTTCTCATTGATTTCTAGAAAAGGTTAGTGTTAGTAAGACCTTTGGGCATGGAGCAGTTTCTCTTTGAGCAAGATAGATGGAGGAGTTTCCCTCGCATGATCTTTTGCATGCAAGCACGGAGTCTTATTCACAATAGTTGTCAGGCTTTCTTGGACATATGAGTGATAGTGGATTGTCTTACGAAATCATCGCATTTTCTAACTATCAAGATGACATTCACCATGACACAGTATGGTGATTTGTATATTCGATAGATAGTTCGTCTGCATGGGATTCTCGTATCTGTTGTTTCTGACAGAGACCGAGATTTACATCACTTTTCTGGAAGAGTCTGCATGCAGCGATGGTGAATAATTGTTATTTAGCACAACATTACATCCTCAAACCGATGGTCAGTCAGAGAGAATTATTCAAATTTTAGAGGATCTACTTCGAGCTTGTGTGATCGATTTCCAAGGAAGTTGGGACCAAAATTACCTCTAGTGAAGTTTATCTATAATAATAGCTATCAATCATCTATAGGGATTGCTTTTTATGAAGTACTATATGGAAGAAAATATAGATCACCTATTCATTGGGACGAGGTTGGTGAAAGAAGGGAAATTGATCCTGACGACATCAAGCACACAACCGAGATAGTAGTCAAAATTCGAGACAGAATGAAGACTGCACAAATCCGACAGAAAAGTTATGAGGACAAGCAAAGAAGAGAGTTAGAGTTTGTAGTGGGAGACAACATATTTGTGAAAAGAGCACCTATGAAGGGTGTTATGCGATTTGGCAAGAAAGGCAAACTTAGTCCAAGATTCATGGGCATTGCCACCGATGCTATCTGGAGTACACAATGTGTTTCATATCTCGATGCTGCAAAAGTACATATCAAACCCTTCACATGTACTAAATCATGAACCTCTGCAATTGACTCCAAATGTGACTTGTGAGGAAAGGCTTATACAAATCTTGGGTAGGCAAGAAAGAAAACTCTGATTCCAATGTTCAAGGTCAACTGGCTAAATCACTCGGAGGAAGAAGCTACTTGGGAAAGCGAGAGGGACTTGAGGAGTCGCTATCTGGATGATGCGACTTTGATTGTCTCAATTCCAAGAGCAGGTTGTCCACAAGTAGTATAATTCGGTGAGTTCGAATATCGTATCCACAGGCAAGCTATGTTAATTACAAGTCCACTACAATGTCCTTTTGTTTTTTTTTTCTTTTAATTTTTTGAATCTTTAATTGGTAATTTTTTAGTTATTCAAAATTTAATTTAAGTAGTTGAGATTAGAGGATCTATTCTTGGTATTTTAATAAAGTTGATATTAATAAACATCATTGAAATCCACTTAATAAAATGGTTCCAATATATGAAATAATCATATTTATATTATATTATATATTATTATCTTATAAGTATATAATATATACAAAAACTTATAAATGTTGTTAAGTATTTATTGTGTTATATATATATTTGTAAACACTAAATCAAGATTCCCACTTTAAATTGTTGGTAATATAAAACTAACATTTAAATGGTACCAAGAAATTAATATTATGATATATTCATATATAATAAATAAAGGAAACCACTTTAAATGGTTGGTAATACCAAACTAACATTTAAATGGTTCCAAGAATTTAGTGTAACATATAGCAACAATAAATCAAAACTCTCACTTATAAGTAGGGTATAATAATGCTTAAAAAAATAAATATAACATAAACAATAAATAATGATAGACTTAATTTAATTGTGGTAATGATAGTCAAAACCAGTATATCGCGTAAATTAAACCTGAAGATATCTTAAAGCAGTAGCTAATATATCGCTTTCACAAAAGTAGTATTTTCGAGTACTTATCCGCTTAGTAAATCAGAAGCAGAACTTGACTACTGAATCAGAACCAATCGATCTTATATTAAATGTTACCGTTACTTTATCAAGTACGAGTATTAAATGCTTCATTAAATGCTGAACTAAGTCATTTAATACGCCTCACCTATTTTAGTATAAAACAAGACTGATTGTTTTGAAGCCTTTTTGCAGTAACTCTTTTAGGCAATAAAGCTGATTTTATCAGAAGTCAAAGAAGCCAGTTTTTTATAAACGTTGGATTCAAGACTTCTATATAAATGCAAGATCAACGACGTTTACAAGTCACCAAAAAACTACGATCTTATTCTCTAACATACGAACGTTGAATTGAGCACTCAGATTTTCTTATCATCTTTAAAGCTCAATATACAGAAAAGCAGCACACCCTTCATTTAAGTTATCTGATTTTTTGAGATCAGATTGTGCTAACTGTTTCTTATTTTCTCTAAAATCATTATCGAGTTATTATATCTTTGAGAAGAGTTTGTAATCTGGAAAATAGTCTTTTCCAGAACTTCTTTGTATTCGTATTATCGTGTTGAGAAACTAAGAGTTTCAGTAGGCGAAGGATAAGTCCTGCTGAAGTGGGTGTATACAAGTGTTGTACTATAAAAACTAAAGTCTTTTAGTGATACCTTCTGGAAACAGAAGAAGGGGAGACGTAGAAGATTTCATCTTCGAACTTCCATAAACAACTATTGTCTACTGCTTACTGTTCTATCATTATACACCCTTAAACCATCAGATCGTTTTCGCACTATATTGTGGTCTGCTGGTTTTACACTTGAACAAGATTTGCTATAATCTCTAACAGGATTCTAGCACCCTTTTGCAAAAATGACCATCAACGGAATAGAGTTTATTAACCCCCCCCCCCCCCCCCCCCTCTAAACTCCATATCAATCTCCAACAAGTGGTATCAGAGCAGATTTTTCTTGTTCTCTATTTACAACAGATATGGCACACTTCAGCAACGTTCCTATGTTCTCAAAAGAAGACTTTGATGATTGGAAGATCCCGATGCAAGCTCATCTTGCAGCCCAAGATGATGACATGTGCTATGTCATCACAGATGGTTCTTTGAAGATCTTAAAATCTAACACTGCTATTGCTGTTATTGAGGGAGCGCCTCAAATGGTTGAAAAGCACAGAAGTGAATGGACTGGCAAAGATAAGAAGAAAGCCAATCTTGACAATGTTGCGAAGGACATTTTTTACAAAACCCTTGACAAAAACACCTTTAGCAAAATCAAAATGTATTCTACTGCTAAATAAATTTGGGAGAAGCTCATCCAAATCTTTGAAGGAAATGAGCAGACGAAGGAGAATAAACTGTCTGTAGCAATGCAGAAATTCGAGAATCTCAAAATAAAAGCTGGAGAAACTCTAAATTAGTTTGATGAACGGTTCAGCAGCCTGGTTAATGAACTAGCAGCTCTTGGGAAAGAGTATGGCAATAGAGAAATAGCACTCAAGGTGATGAGAGCTTTACCCAGGGGAAGGGAAGTTAAAACAATGGCTATGAGAGTCTCTAAAGATCTAAACAAGTTGGAGCTACATGACTTGTTCGCTGACTTAAAGGCCTATGAGTTCGAACTAGAAGTAAGAAGTGGAGAAGAGCCCTCAACAAATCTACCAACCAAGGCTCTTGCTGCTACTGCTGCTACTACTTCTACTGCTGCTGTTGCTATAGCTGTTCCACAAGCAGTACCTGCTACCTTAATTGAGAGCACCTCTGGAAAGACTGCTGAAAAGATCAGCAATGATGCTATGTCTCTCTTTGTAAAGAAATTCTCCAGATTCATGAAGAAGAATCACCGAGCCTACCAAAGCCCTAACAGGAACTTCAAGAAGGATTCACCACCTGGTGACATGGCATGCTTTAACTATGGAAAGATCGGTCACTTTATTGTTGATTGTCAAAAGCCCAAGAAGGATGACCAAAAGAAAAAGGAATGACAAGAAGTTGAGAAAAGACCGCAAAGCAATGATTGCTGAGGAAAGCAAATCTAAATGGGCAGACTCTAGCTCTGAGTCTTCTGACTCAGAAAGTGATTCCAGAGAAAGTGATGCAGAAGAGATCAAATGTCTTATGGCAGATATTGAACCAACCTCGACATCTGGAGAGGTACTTGACTTTGACTCTGACGAATTTACACGAACTGATTTAATTAATGCACCGCATGACATGGTGGAAGAGTACTCAAGACTTTCTCAATCATTCGAGGAAGTTAAGATTTAAAATCAAGACTTAAAAGATCAAGTTAGTAAGTTCACTTGCTTGCAAGAGAACATCTGCAATGATTTAAATGAGATGAGTAAGTTAAAAACTGAGAACGAAAGAGTGAATACAGATTACCAAACAGTGAGGTCTGAAAATCAGAAGCTATCTGTTTTGGGAAATGCATGGAATAAGTCTTCTGTTTCTTTAGAGAAGATGCAAGAAATGCAGAAGCAATCCGGTGACAGGAGTGGTCTCGGATTCAGCAATAATGAAAGCATTTCTGAAACAAGTACTAAACCAGAGTTGGATAAAGGCAAAGGGAAATTCATTCACTTTGTCAAATCCAGTGTTGTATATGAACCTGAAGTACCAACTGTTCGAGTTGAAAGAACTGTAAATTAGACGAACAGAGAGAAGCATTATGGTTTGGGTTATGTTGAACCTAATGGAAGAGTTCACCAGAGTTCTGGATCCAGCAGAGGATTCAAATCAGGAGGACAACCCCCTATGAAGGTTAAAAACTACCAGTACTATAATTCTAGACCTGTTCAGAAGAGATACAGACCAGAAAATAAAAACAGAAGGGAAGAACAACATTCGAAGATGCATTCTGTTAATAGCAGACCTTCTGTTGCACACACCTCTTTGGATACCCGAAGTACAAGGTCACCTTGAATTGTACAAATGTGGGTTCCTAAAAGACTGATAAGGATTGGACCTTAATAGATTGGGTACCAGATACTAAAATTTGTGTTTGCAGGAACAGGAGAAGAAAGTCAAAATCAGCAGCTCCACATGGTATCTGGACAGTGGATGTTCCAGACACATGACTGGACAAAAAACTCGACTATCAGAAGTAATGAGTTGTACTGTACCAAAGATAACATTTGGAGATAACTCAAAAGGTAAAACCGTGGGTAAGGGTAAGATTATCCATGGTAACATTACTATCAATGATGTACTTTTAGTTGAAAATCTTTGCTACAACTTGATTAGCATTAGTCAACTGTGTGATAATGGTTATTCTGTGGCTTTTCAGAAGCACACATGCACAGTTAAAAATGCTGATGAATCTACTGTTTTAATTGGAAAAAGAGAAGGCAACAGTTACAAAGTTTCTTGGAATACAGATCCTATTAATGTTCCTACGTGTTTAGTTGCTTCTCTTAATGATAAACATTGGCTATGGCACAAGAGATTGAATCACCTGAATTTCAAGTCAATCAATAATCTCAAGAAGCAGAACATAGTTGATGGTTTGCCTGATATTAATTTTGCTAAGAATCATGTTTGTTTTGCATGTCAACTTTGCAAGCAGGTGAGATCTAGCTCCAAGAACAAAGCTAGTAAATCAACTTCAAGGTGTTTGGAATTATTGCATATGGACTTGTTTGGTCCAATCCCTATCATGAGCTTAGGGGGAATGAAATATACACTTGTTGTTGTTGATGACTTTTCCAGATTTACTTGGTTAATATTTCTTGTTGAAAAGATCAAACCAGTAGTCTCCTGATCAAGCTTCTGAAAAAGATTCAAAATGAAAAATCAGTTTTTATCATTAAAATCAGAAGTGATCGGGGTACTGAGTTTACTAACAAGATTCTTGAGTTATATTTGGATGAACAGGGCATTCATAATGAATAATCACCTGCTAGAACGCCTCAACAGAATGAAGTGGCTGAGAGAAGAAACAGAACTCTTAAAGATGCTGCTAGAACAATGCTAGCAGATGCAAACATCTCTCAACGCTTCTGGGCAGAAGCAATCAATACAGCATGCTACACACAAAACAGAACCATGATCAACAAAAGGCACAATCAGACTCCATATGAGTTATGGAAAGGGAGTAAGCCTAACGTATCTTATTTTCATGTATTTGGTTGCAGATGCTTTGTTCTCAATAACGGTAAAAATTATTTAAGTGCATTTGATTAAAAATCAGATGCTGGACTATTTCTTGGTTATTCAGCAGTAAGCAAAGCTTTTAGAATTTTCAACAATAAAACTCTTAATGTTGAAGAATCTATTCATGTTGTCTTTGATGAAGATAGCAGTGCTCCTGAAATTTATAACGTATCAAATCTAAGTAAGAGGTTAGACAGAATTCATCTTGAACTGGATAGTGAACATGATGCAGAACCTAGTGTTAAAGATGCTCAAATCCAGAACCAGACATTCCTCGGGTAGAACCAATTTTTCAGACACAAGATTTACCAGAATCAGAAGTGAACATTCCAGAACCTGCTACTACTCCAGCTGAGCCTATTTCGATTACATCAAACCAGGAAGAAATATATTTAAAACCTTTTGTTTGGAGGAAATACCATCCTCCATCTTTAGTTATTGGTAATCCTGCAGCTCCATTAAGAACCAGAAGGCAAATGATTAATGAATATATGCATGCTGCCTTTATCTCCCAGGATGAACCAAAGAAAATTGAAGAAGCTCTTATGGATCCAGTTGGATCGAAGCTATGCAAGAAGAGCTGAATCAATTTAAGAGAAATGAAGTTTGGTTTCTTGTACCCAGACCATCTCATCAAGCTGTTATTGGAATTCGGTGGGTATTTAGAAACAAGCTAAATGAAGAAGGCACTGTGGTCAGAAATAAAGCAAGACTGGTAGCTCAAGGTTTCAGACAAGAAGAAGGAATTGACTATGATGAAACCTATGCATCAGTAGCAAGGCTTGAAGCGATTAGAATATTTTTAGCCTTAGCTGCTTTCAAAAATATCAAAGTTTATCAGATGGACGTGAAAAACGCATTTCTAAATGGTCTACTACAAGAAGAGGTCTACGTTGAACAACCTCCAGGTTTTATCGACCATTTCTTACCTCATCGTGTATTTAAATTACACAAAGCCATGTATGGTTTAAAACAGGCACCTAGAGCATGGTATGACACTCTATCACAATTTCTTGTCAACCATGATTTTACAATCGGCACAGTAGATAAGACTCTATTTATCCTATTTAAGAATAAGCACATTTTGTTAGACATATTTATCTTGATGACATTATCTTTGGGTCAACTAACCCCAAATTATGTGCAAAGTTTGCTAAGTTAATGCAGGATCAGTTTGAAATGAGCATGATGGGAGAATTAACATTCTTCCGAGGACTGCAGATCAAGCAACTTGATACTGGAATTTTCAAAAATCAAGCTAAGTATACCAAGGAGCTACTGAAAATGTTTGGCATGGAAGCATGCTCTGCTGTTTCCACTGCAATGAGGTCATCCACTAAACTTGATAAGGATGATTGTGGACTTCAGTAGAGGTAACTCAGTATCGTGGTCTTATTTGTTCTCTGTTATATCTTACTGCCAGTAGACCTGATATTATGTTTGCTGTTTGTATTTGTGCAAGCTTTCAATCTAACCCTAAGAAGTCACATTATATTGCTGCTAAACGTATTCTGAAGTACTTAAATTGAACTCAAAATGTCGGCTTATGGTATCCTAATGATTCATCTTTTAACCTTATTGAATATTCAGATGCTGATTATGCAGGTTGCAAACTAGACAGAAAAAGAACTAGTGGTTTTTGTCAATTTCATGGTGATAGGCTGATCTCCTGGTTTAGTAAAAAGCAGACTTCTATAGCTACGTCTATTACAGAAGCAGAATACCTCGTTGTTGGAAACTGGTGTTCTCAAATATTTTGGATGCAACAACAGCTTAAAGATTATGGAGTTCATGCTTCTCAATCACCCATATTCTGTGACAATACCAGTGCTATAGGAATCATGCAAAATCCAGTACTTCATTACAGAACAAAGTACATAGATATCAGACACCATTTCATTAGAGATCATGTGAAGAAGAAGGACATTCTTCTGGAATACGTTTCTACTGATCAACAAGAAGCAGACACCTTTACAAAGCCTCTACCTGAGAATAAGTTTTCTTATTTTTGAAATGTTCTTGGTTTAATTGACTTAAATTGAGTATATTGTTGCTATCAGTTTGATAATTGCTGTCAGTCATTTGTCTAATATCAGTAAGTTCATAAGAAAAGGAGACAATTTGTGGTAACTACTGTTATTAAGAATGAAATCGACGTCTTACAACTTGTTTCAAATTTCTTTCTACAGCATATTGCCTCACTCTAAACCAGTTGTTTAAATCATGACTCCTAATATTCCAAAAGTTTTCCATATTGAAGAAAAAGTAAAGCCACTCCCATTCTTTTGACAACAGCAGGTGGTTCAGCACATCATCCTTGACCAGCTCGGATATGTGATCAACTCGAGCAAGCCTTTTGATCTTCCTTGCTTGTGACCTCTGTTTAGCAGAAGCAGGAAACTCTCCAGTGTTGATTTCTTGAAGATCATGAACAATAGTCCAAATGGACATAACCTCGTCAAAAATCAAGTCTTCTGCACCTTGTTTTAATTCTTGTAGAAGTTGAGGTTTCCATGAAGGATGAGGAACATGAGTACTGCTTTCACAATCCATTGGAATTCTTTTGTCATTATTAGCAGAAGTCATCTTTGTTTATAGACAAGAGTTGAGGAAGACGAGGAGTCATCAAGCATTAAATTTTTCAGAGTACGTTCTTCTCACTCTTCCTTCTATTTATTTCTTGTTACTTGTTTATTTGCTTATTTGCATTAAGTAAAAGCAGTAGATAAACATAAATATGACAAAATGGATCATTTCATTCATAAAACCAGATGCATTACATTGTTTCTATCTATAACATTGTGTTGATATCAGCAGTTTGAAGTACTGCAAAGTACTTCAGCAGGAACCTAACTAAGCTCTGCAGGAATCTCCTCGCTTTGTGTGATCGCGGTTGCTGAACGGGATGATTTCGCAACTTAGTCCTAATAACAAGAACGAACAATCTAACTGATTGTTCATATTACAGGCCAAGAAATTTCTTCCAAGACTTCAAAACATGAAAAAGGATGTCTTCAGACATCATATTACGAGAAGCTGGAAATAATCCTTGGAACTCCTCTGCTGATTCAGCCTCTAGAGAAGACTCCGAGAGCATACTTGCATCATCCATTTGTGTTTTGTTATTATTTGAGTACTTATTTTAATTTGTGAGATTGCAGGTACTTATAAAGAGTCTCGGGGAAGCTAAAGAGACGCCCTACCAGTCACATCTTGCACGAATATCAAGATTCTTCTATCACTCTCTCAGATATCGTATCTTTTGCATTTATTACTTGCATTAATTGAGGGGGAATATTTATTTATTCTGTCTTTTCCTTTTCCGTGATTTATCAGAAGAATAAGACGGTTTGTTTTTTCGATAAAACAGCGTGTCTACTTGTTTTTATTCAGACGCTGAAAATATCTCAGCACTTCATAACTTCTCGTAGATATTATCATAAGACGACAAACTCTCTTCTAATTTTTTTTTAGTAACCGCTTTCGACAGTCCGCCTTTTATTTTTACTTCTCAAAATTTTTGCATATCTGACACTCTCTGCTCAACTTTTCAAATTCAACCGTAAACATATTGACACATGTCCTTATGTTTCACTGACGGCTATACATGTTTGAATATTAACCGCCTATTTCATCTCATTTCACTTTTACGCTTTCAAACTTTTGATCTACAGCTACTGCTTTCTCTTGCTCTCATCTCTTCTACAGATTCTGATTGCAGATATGGACGGAGCATATGCACTGAACGCTTATCAAGTTAAATTCGTATCAGTCTTAACAATCAACGACGAAAATCTCGTAAAGATGTTTCGAGCTCTTGAGAAAACTTGCCTAAGAAGATTATTGGAGGCACCAGCAGTTATCTACAAAACTGCTCTTCTGGAATTCTATGCGAAAGCTAAGGTTGTCAATGGGAAAATAGTTTATTCCCAAGGAGATGTATCTATTAAAATTGATGCTGCTCTTCAGGGATCGACCTTCTTCCTCCCATGCTCAGGGACTTCAGATTTTTCTGATACATCTAAGGAGGAGATAGTCAGCTGCCCTTGTTACGTACTCAGCTTTTGGAGAGGAACTCTTTCCTTCTTGTTTCAAGAAGCCACTCAAAATGGAGTACCAGGTGCTTGCTGATATTGTTGCTAAAGCACTATTGGTCAAAGCCAGTACTTTTGACAAGTTGACCAAAGAGAAAGTCCAAGTGATGCTGGCCATCACCTTTGAATTCAAAGTGGATTGGAGTTCATTCCTGTTTCAAATCATGAAGGATATGGTGGTAAGGAAGAGTTCTGGCTTTGTTGTTCAAATCAGCAAGATGCTGAAAGATGCTAGTTTTCCTCTTACTACTGATCAGGAAGTTTCTTACGTCACTATGGCTGATGCTGACAATGTGCTCACCTTAAGGCCAAAACCATCTGTTGCTGAGTTCATTGCCATGAAGAAGGAAGTGGGAGATTCTCAAATTGAGGCTCAAGGACCTCAGAAGAAGATAAAGAGAAAAAAAGGGGTTATCTCCAGTGATTCTTACAAAACAATATCTGAGGAGCCTGCTGCTCCTACCAAGGCATCTCTACCAGTAACTCCTAGCAAGAAGAAAGCTCGCACTGTTGTTCGCATCAAGAAAACAGTTGCAATCACTGATTTAGACATTGTCCCCTTGAGACAAGTGTTTCCAGAAGCCAGCGCTTCTATGCCAGAATCAGTCCCTGCCTCCAGACTACCAGCTACTTCTACTGCAACCACTTCCTCTACTGCTCCGTTCTTCAGATCGACTTCTGGAGTTGTCATTCGAGAATCCTCCGCTGGGTCTTCTGCATTTAGACCAGTGTTGCCTATATCATCCTTTGATAAAGGCAAAGAAAAAATTGCTGAAGAATCAGAATCTCTTGGCACCAAATCATCTATTTTCACTGGTGTTGATCTTCACATGGAGGAGATTGAGAGAACAGCCATTGAAGGCATGAAATTTTTTGACGAATGGCATAAGGTTTGGGTTTTTCATCCTCTCTCATATTTCAGGACAAAAGTTACTTTTGGAAGAATAGTGAAGTACGAGGAGAAAGTTTTTGAACTTGCCAGAACTGATAATGTGATTGAAGCCATGAGCAGGTGAAGCTTTATTCTTGAGCAACTGAAGCAACAGAAGCTGGAATCATTCTTAAAGACTCTTCAGTCTAATTTCAACCCTATGATTCCTACTGCTGCTCAAGATCAGCATGTCATTCGCATTCTGACTGATCGATTGAGAATAATGAATGAGCAAATTCTTTCTCAAGCTCAGGCCTTCGGAGAGCCCGCACAATATTCAGTAGGTTTCGTCCCAATTTTTACTCAAACTAAGCCAATCGAGGAACGAACTACAACTTCACCAGAAGCTATGGTCTCCAGTACTTCTGCATCACCTAAGCGGCCTACTCAATCTTCATCTCTTATTTCTGTTCGAGAATTTGCTTAGGTGGATGAAGTCATTGAATTCATTGTACTTACTGTCTCTGCCACACTAGAAGCAGTTCAGGATGAAGATGTGGTCCAACCAGCAGTCCATTCAACGGTTCGGCCAGCAGACCTACCCATGGCAGAATCAGATGTTGCTCAATCTCAATCATTGCCAAATTTAGAGATTTTCTCTGCTGTGTATCGAGTGGCAATGGAAGCTATTTTGAATGATACATCAATGTCCATTCGAGCCACCGATCAACTGGAAACCTTAAAGCTGCAGAACCACAAGGAAGTGCAGCACCTGAACCATCTACTGCTGTTGTAGGAACCTCTTCTGAACAGCCCGTTGCAATTTCTACTGCTCCTACAGAACGTGTCCCTTCTACTGCACTGATTGTCAATCCTGAAGACTCCTCGACTCATATTGCTCATGTTGCTCATCTTGCTGATATCCGGCAACGTATGATGACCAGAAGCCCCTCCACAGATGGAGAGCAATTCAATCTTGAGTTTGAGATCGAATCACTGAGGCGATCTATTGATAGAATTTCCGAAATCGTCGAGCAGTTATCTTTTGATCGTGCTGGTGAGGTCAGCGCCACCGACTTTTTCCGCAAACGCGTAGCGGATTATGTCCTTAAAACGGCAGAATCATTGTCAAAGCTTGAAGTTGAATATGATCTTTTCCGGAAAAATGTCTTGGCAAGCCATGCTGCCCTTGTGCTGAGTCAAACTAATGTTCTTCGTACTATCTCTGTTCATGACTTGTCTCTTCAATCCATCTCAACTCAAATTGCCGCTACTGACTCCAAGATCGAAACTATCAACGACAAGATTGAGTCTCAATCTCAATCAATTCAAGCTGTAAATGAATTAGTTTCGAATCAAATGCCAATACTGGAGATATTGGATAATGGCTTCATTACTCTTACTGGACGAGTATATTTCTTACTCACTCGAGTTCAGATGTTAGATGCCAAAAAGAGGGAAACAGAAGGCAGACCAGAAGCAGAAGGAAGAATGACAGAAGGAGGACATCACGCAGAATCATCCTTAAGAAACCTAGATCCTCAGAATGAGGATACCGTGTTCCGAGATATTGGAACAGATGATTAAAACTCCTTTAAGCCTTTTGAACTCTGATTTATTGAATATTCTCTTATCAATTGTTTCTTTTTGAAAGGCTATCTGCTTTTATATTCATCTTTACTAACTTCTAGGTTTTGGCATCACCGCAAAGGGGAAAATTAATAGACTTAATTTAATTTCGCGTAAATAAAAACCTGAAGATAGCTTAAAGAAGTAGCTAATATATCGCTTTCACAAAAGCAGTACTCTTCGAGTACATATCCGCTTAGTAAAGCAGAAGCAGAACTTGACTATTGAATCAAAACCAATTGATCTTATATTAAATGTTACCGTTACTTTATCAAGTACGAGTATTAAATTCTTCATTAAATGCTGAACAAAGTCATTTAATACGCCTTACTTGTTTTAGTAAAAAACAAGACTGATTGTTTTGATGCTTTTTTGAAGGAACTCTTTTAGGCAATAAAGCTGATTTTATCAGAAGTCAAAGAAGCCTTTTTTTATAAACGTTGGATTCAAGACTTCTATATAAACGCAAGATCAACGACGTTTACAAGTCACCAAAAAACTACAAGCTTATTATCTAACATACGAACGTTCAATTGAGCACTCAGATTTTCTTATCATCTTTAAAGCTCAATATACAGAAAAGCAGCGCACGCTTCACTTAAGTTATCTGATCTTTTGAGATCATATTGTGCTGATTGTTCCTTACTCTCTCTACAATCATTATCGAGTTATTATATCTTTGAGAAGAGTTTGTAATATGGAAAAGAGTCTTTTCCAGAACTTCGTTGTATTCGTATTATCGTGTTAGGAAACTAAGAGTTTCAGTAGGCGAAGGATAAGTCCTGCTGAAGTGTGTCTGTACAAGTGTTGTACTGTAAAAATCAAAGTCTTTTAGTGATACCTTCTGGAAACAGAAGAAGGGAAAACGTTGAAGATTTCATCTTCGAACTTCCAAAAACAACTATTGTCTACTGTTTACTGTTCTATCATTATACACCCTTAAACCATCATATCTTTTCGGCACTATATTGTGGTCAGCTAGTTTTACACTTGAACAAGATTTGCTATAATCTCTAACAGGATTCTAGCACCATTTTGCAAAAACAACCGTCAAAGGAATAGAGTTTATTCACCCCCTCTAAACTCCATATCGATCCCCAACAAATAATGATTAAATAATATAAAACATAGATTCTTACCTTTTAATAACCTTATTATAATGGCAAGAGTTTCACATTTTCATCTCAACTTTGGGAAGTTAGCTACTCATTATTCAAAATATAAAACTTTGAATATGAAATTAACATGCTAATTATATTTAAATAAAGAAACAAAGGAAAAAAAGAGAGAAATATTATAAACTCAAAGGTTTGTTCATAGAATGAGGGATATCTCAATATATTACAATGCACCCCTATTTACAGCCAGATTTGGGGAGACGACCACAAATAAAATATTAATTTTTTACACATAGGTCTTCATTGGTGTTCCAAGAAATTATGTCATCATACACATCAATTTTGAAAATCTTCCCATTCGAATTTTCTTTTTCAAATAAAACAAAACACGTAGATAATTGAGTTGTTTGAACTTTGGTATTTTTTCATTTGACCAAGTAATTTGAGAAATATGATCTAAATTTTAGAGCATGATAAACCTGTCAGTCTTTTGATGACTTTATTTGTTGCTTAATTTGATCCCAATTGTGAGAGGATTTTATCTCATGCTTGCCACGAATATTGTAGATATTAACATCAAGTTTCTAAAGTTCCAAGAATCATCTTAATCTCATTTGCAACGGCAATGTTATTTTAGTTTTATCGAACCTGTAAAAATAGTAAAAACTTATACTTACACAACAACTTATATTTTATACAATTTATTATAAAA
Source organism: Primulina tabacum (assembly GCF_025594145.1). Taxonomy (NCBI): domain Eukaryota; kingdom Viridiplantae; phylum Streptophyta; class Magnoliopsida; order Lamiales; family Gesneriaceae; genus Primulina; species Primulina tabacum. Next base: position 27,531,440 of record NC_134551.1, read on the forward strand.
CATATAATATTTAAACATTTAATAAAACAAAAAACTATAAATTTATATTATAAAACTTTTAAATAATGTACAATTTTTTATGTTTATCACACCCCCCAACCATCTTATTGATAGTCCCTAACAATTTAAGAGTTAATAGCAACACAAAACATATTGATTAATATAAATAAAAATGTAATCGGAACTATCCAAATGTATAAATTAAAGTTGAAAAATGTCAAAACTATATCAAGATCATCATAATTATAATTTATGAAATAATCCGAGCTGATCAATTCAAAGCTTATTTTCAGTTAATTAAATGTACACGGCCTTCATAAATTCTTAATAAGAGTCTCGACTCCATATCCTCACAGGTTAATTAATTTTTAAAATCATGAGAACGATTTCTCTCCTAGAGTTGGAATACAGATAAATGATCAAGAAAATGGTTTACAGAATGCAGACAGACAAACGAACCAGATTAATCAAAAGATAAGAAATCCATTGATCCAAATTCTAGTTATTCTTATTATATATTTTTTTTTCCTGATTTTTTTCATAACATCATAGAATCAGACAAAGTATATTCTCCATGACCACATATTTAATTAATTTGTACAATATATTTCTCTCTTTCTATTTTTTTATTTTTTTTATGAGAGATAATTGGGTTGAAGCATATAACTTTAAAATACATAGATCTTCAACTCTTTTTTTTCTTTTTATTTCCTCAGGAAATATCTATTTTTTCTTCAAAATATGAACTCAAGATCTAAATAATAGATAGTGTTGGAACTTTTCAAGTTCGAAATCTTAATTTTGATGTTAAGAAAACTTGTTATTTTGTGTTACTAATGATTTATCTTAGTGTGCAGAAGCTAGGATCAATTACGAGTTGTTTACATCGCAAACTGAAGACCCAACTAATCGCACAAACCAAATCAGGTGAACTGATACGTCAAATGAGCAGTTCAACTGATCGTCCAGTTGATAGGCTGTTCAGCAGGAGAACCTCAGAAGCCTCGCCAACCGAAGTAGTGTTCAACTGATGAAGAAACCCAGCTGATCAGATCAACTGAGCGAGAGTGAAATCAGTTCAACTGAGTAGTCAACTGATTTCACATGCCCAACTGAAGATCAGTTCAGCTGACTAGTTCGGAGCGTTAGTTAAGAATCTTTCAGTTGTAGATCAAGACAAACTCATTCAGTGGTTTCCAGCTATACACAAAGATACAAAGCAATTGTCCAGTCAAAGGACAGTAATTAACGTTACATCAGAGCATTAAAGACAAACGTTTCAGATGGGTAGTCAAAAAGTCGAGACACAAAGTCAAAGGAACGAATTCAAAATGCAACAGATACAATTATTGATTCTCACTGGACGATCAGTTTCCCACGTATATAAATAGAAGAACAGTAAAGACTCGAGGTGTTACAAAAAAACAAAGAAAACAGAGGGCATGCTAAATGCTTATCAGCTTTCAAGAAGCAAATCAGCCCAGAGGGACACTTCAACGTGTTATCAACTTAGTTTAAGAAGCTTATTTCCCTCAGTGTGTGAGAACATCCTTGTTCTGTTCTCTCACACGTACATACTCACCACCACCCAAATACAGTCTTGCACAAAGACGTTAAACTTGTGTATATAGGTCTTTCTCACATAGATGTTAAAGAAGTGTTGGTTGAAAGGTGTTGCCTTCCGTCTAGACCAGGAGTTAAGTTAGGCAGTGGATAAGTCCTAAGCTGGGTGGGTTTGTACAAATAGTTGTATAAATCAAAATCTTCTAGTGAATCCTACCCGAGGTGGTAGAAGGGGTGACGTAGGAGAAGTTGAAGTCTCCGAACATCCATAAACTTATCTTGTATATTTAACTGATTAACTGTTGTTTTTAAAATAACTTGATCAGTTAGAGCATCCGTCAGTTCAGTTCTTGCCATAACTGAACTGATATTTGTGATAATTGATCCTCTGCTTTTCAGTTATTCAGCTTACATAAGTTAAAACATTTTCTAATTTAACCGTCTTCTTCACGAAGGATTACATCGAGTTTTTTTCGCTTGGTTTTTAACCAAATTGATGTAATTCATCGATGTTGACATTCTTAGAACACAAGATATTGCAGCTCATTGAAGAATATTATGTTTGAAATGCCTTCAAAGGCACCAGCACACGATCTTTCAGATAGCCTCTCTCATGATCAATAAAGGCTCGAAAGCTGTTTTCTCCATTCTCTCCAATCACTCACAAAATATGTGTGAGGTTAAAATTTTAGGCACTCTTATCAGGTATATCTTGGGCCACATACTTTAATAATTGTTCTTATCACAATGGTTAATCCTCAAAAAGATTTCATAAATCATATTTTTATGGTGATCAAAATATTAAAATTAACTTTTTATTCAAATTATAATTTAAACATCATTAGATAGATTAATACATTTTCTAATTTAAACCTTTCAAACATATAATGTGTGATATTTTGGAAAAAATTACTAAGATACAAAGAATAAACATGTTTTTATTTTAAAATAATTTTTTCAATATAATAGTTTTTTTTTGTTTTTATAAGTTTGTTATTCCCCCATTCAGAATATGACATTGTCCCTAATGTCAAAGCAACTATTAATAAAGAGTACATAATGAACGAGATATCGCCTGGAATTTTATTCAAGATAACAAACTGAAAAAAACAGAAACCAATTTATGACATTTGAATCAATGATCCAACTTTCTTTTCTTATTGCTTGATTGCGACTAATTGATCTTTGTTATCATCGGATCAGGATTATGAACAATAACTTCCAAATCATCAATTAATTGGTCAGCAGTCGAAGTAGAGACGAGCATATGTCGTTTATTTTCTGAAAATGAAATTCTATTCCACATCTTTATCAAGAAATGTCATAATAATTATTAATATTCAACAAGCTCACAGGTTTATTATGAATATTAAGTTGTGCCAAGAAAAAGTGTGAATTTTTTTTTTAATGTACCAAAACCACCTAGTAATGCGATAAAAAACATCATAATTTTCAATCATTATGGTGATTCTTTCATATATAGAAGAAACTTTTAATTACTCCCCAATCGTAACACCTGTAATATTTCCTTCAGCTAAAGATGTAGGAATAATACCCAAAACCCGATTACCTCCAAGATGAGCAGATGTTAAAACAAATTCCATTAACCCAATATTACCTCCTCCATATACCAAGTGAATTTTTCTCCCAGCCAATATCTTTCCAAGATTATTCGCTACTTCGACAAACACTTCATTTTTTTCAAGGACTCGACCCACAAAATACACAAATATTTTTCAATATTTGTGCAGAGTATCTAGCCATGTTTTAACTTTCTTTTTGGTCTGCGAAAATAAAAAGAAAGATGAGAAATTTTATAGGGGTAATATGTTATCATTACAAAACTATGGGTCAACACTGTAAGCATAATAAATAGTAAAAACAATAATGACACGCATGCATATAGACAGTAATGTGATTGTGGCTCAAAATTTTCCCCTGGTTTTATGTCCAGAAACGGCTTCAATGCCATTTATGAGTCGAGGATATGCTTCCCATCCAATTTTCTTATAAATTGACAAACATGGTCTTTTTTAGTTGGATTCCCAGACTATTACGATGACTATCATCTTGGAATTGTTTCCATAAACGGAGAAGTTCAATATGCACATGTTAACTAGAATGGGTCTCAAGAGTCAATAAGATGTTATCTAACGACTCCATACTCAGCTCATTCTTAATTAAACCAATTTTATCTTCTCTGTTATTGGAAACACATCCCAAATATCTGAATCGTTTGTCACAAGTACATCTTGCACACTTATGAAAAACCCCTGACCTTTTGTCCCTTCATTTTTTTGTATAAGTGTCTTTTCCTAATCCAGGCATATACCGAATGAGCAATGACTGTGGAACTTCTCCTCCTAATCGAACCTTAGCTTCTATTACAAGACTAATATCTTCTGGAATTCCTTTTTGCATTAGCAATCTCAATCTTTCACACCTACATGCATAAACTTTTCTTATAACATTTGTAGAAACAGAGGGAAAATATTTACAAATTTTTGAAAGAATTTCATCCATTTTTAAAAGAAATGATTTTTTTATATTTTTGTATCAGCAATTGTGGAAAACTTATTTAACCAACTATGAGAGTCACTGGAGTACCGTTATCAGCTATTTAATCAGGAAAATAAAAATATTAAGGAAACCTCAAATAAAAACAAGCAAAATTAAATGCAACACAAAAACTCAGATCGGAAAGAGAAATAAACTCTTCTTGAAATATTTCATTTTCTAAAAATGGTTTAAGTCCTTGTCCATTTAGTTTAAAAAATCACCATTTTTAGAATTTTCAATGTCCACAGCTCCATAAGGATACACATGTTTTACAACATATGGGTCTGTCCATGTTGATCGTAATTTTCCTAGGAATATGTGAGGTTGAGAATTATAAAACAAAACTTTTTTAACAATCTCAAATGATTTTCTATGAATTGTTCTATTATGAAATGATTTGAATTTTACTTTACAAATCTTTGAATTCTCATACGCTGTCATTTCTAAGTTCATCAAGTTCATTGAGTTGCAATTTGCGCGGCATCTTCAATGCTTGAATTAAAAGTTATGATCGCCCAATAAGTTTTATGTTCTTATTCCACATGCAAATGACAATGTTTTTCGTAAACTAACCTATAGGGAGACATATTCAATGATGTTTTAAAAGCTGTTCGATATGCCCAAAGTGCATCATTAAGTCGCAGAGACCAATCTTTCTATTTGGATTAACATTTTTTTCCAAAATTTTCTTTATCTCCCTATTAGTTATTTCAACTTGTCCATTCGTTTGAGGATGATAAAGAGTAGTTACCTTGTGAGTAATACCATATTTTTTCATTATGAAGCAAATTGTTTATCAACAAAGTGAGTTCCCCCATCACTTACCATGGCTTGAGAAATTCCAAATCTAATAAAAAATTTTCTTTCAAAAATTTGATGAAGATTTTATGATCATTTGTTAGACATGGAATTGCTTCTACCGATTTGGAGATATAATCAACTGCAACTAAAATATACAAATATCCAAATGACAGTGGAAAAGGTCCCATAAAATCAATTCCCCAATAGTCAAAGATTTCAATTTCAATTATAGGATTCAAAGGCATCATGATTCTTTTTTAAATCACACCCAATTTTTCACAAATTTCACTGATCTTGCAGATTTCGTGGGTGTCTTTAAATAAAGTAGGACAATAAAATCCACACTGCAAGATTTTTGCAGCCATTTTCTTTGAGGAAAACTGTAGAGCCCAAAATCAGTACACGTATAACCCATGCATTTATTTAATAGTTAAATTATTTATTTAAGTTTAAAATGATTTATAGCGATGTATGACCTTTTTAAATTGCATTATTTTAAATTATTTAGGTTTATGTCATGCACGTTAAAATGTTTTCTCGAGTTTCATATTTCAGGCGATTATTCGATGCGAGATCGAGGAAAAGACACCGACGACGATTTTGACAATTTTAAAATGTGGTAGATTATTTTTTAGTTTAGATTGGGGGCATTTTAAGTGATTTATAAGTTATAATATTTTAAAGCCTAAATGATTTAATTAGTGATTTTGGAATTTTAAACCTTTTAAAGTTAGCATTGTGTACTTTATTGCGTTAATTAGAGAGTTTTATAAAATTTGTGTGTATTTATTTAAATAAAGGTTTTTATTTTAAGTTAGGAGAATGTTAGCATTTTAATTAGTTGTTAATGATTTTATTAAGCAAAATATCCCATAATTACCTACACAAAACTCACGCACACACTCTTTTTACACACACACATTCACGTTAACTGCACACACACACACACACACACACACACACACAATTCCTTACACTATATTTCAGATTTTGAGAGGAAAATATTAGGGTTCTTAGAGCAAGAGTGCAGCCGCCCCTCTCTGAATATTTCCAACAAGTTTTCGTTGATTTTTCTTCAAGAAAAATAGTACCACGTTCATCCCGGATCAAGCCTCGCACCATTTCCGCTTCGGTATCGCCGTATCATGAGTTTTAAACATCAAAAGGCATGTATAACCAGTTGTTTTTGCATCAATTTCGTTATATTACGTGTTGTGATGTTTACTATGCATGAAATCCATGTATGTTGGGAAAAAGTTTGAGAAGAACGTTTGAAATGATTTTTGGATCAAAAATTTTCAGATCTAAAAATTTGTCTGCTGTCATTTTGTGTGCTGCGAATTTTCGGTCTCTTATTTTGAAAAACTTTCAACATATAAAACGTATAACTTTTTGATACCTTCGATTTGACAGTAAATTTAAAATATTTGGATAAAAATTGAGTGAGTTATGACCGTTTTCGTGGGACTGCACAAACTGCATTTTTCTAAAAGTGTGTTCTTGTCATATTCTTGAGAATTTCTTGTTGCAGGCTTCGTTGGGAATCGTCGGAGGTTCCTTGCTGTGTTTAGGAGTGTCCATTGGGGTGATCATGTGAATTTTGGGGTGTTGTCTCTGGTTGGTGAGGTTGTGCATGGATTAGAAGTCATAGGGAACTCGTGTACAGAATTTTGGGTGGATTTGCGCAGAACTAGCGCCGCAGCGCCACACTGCGAGCGCCACAGAGCTGCCAGTACGTGCAAGCAAGTGCCTAGGCGCTGCAAAGCAGTGCCGCAGCGCTGCTGGTACGCACAGGTAGCGCTGCGCTGCAGCGCCTAGGCGCTGCTTCGGGCAGATTTTTGGCTTTAAATCTAGGTGCTCTTGCTTCTTTCGGGTACTATTAAGTTGTTATGTCCTAGTATACTAAAATTTAACTTAGATGTCATGAGGTTTGATTTGGGAACATTGAACTATGTTTTAGGTCTATGCCTTCTATTGTGCGGGGAAATTCATAATTCTTGGCAAGATTGACTTCGGGGTTGAGTCGGGGGTTAGCATGCGGTCTATCACGGTCAACACCCGAGCACTTCTAGAAGGAAATAAGTTAGTAAGTCAAGGGGTGATGCATTTGATAGGCATGATTAAGTTGTGGAAATTAAAGTTCATGGTAACATGTTAGCATGTGCAGCAAGGTACCAAACGAGATCCAACGAATCACTCAATGCCAAGTAAGTATGTTCGACGTGCAAAGAAATAATTTTAAGTTTTTGAGGTATGCTAAATGTCTTGTGAACAAATTATGTTGGGATTGGAAAGCGGTAAAGCATGACCGGGGACCAATCCACCCCGTTAAAGAATGAACGGATTTAGATCAGGATTGGAAAGTGGTAAAGCATGACCAGGGACCAATCCACCCATTTAAAGCATAAACGGGGATCTCATGTATGTGGCAGTGTGTCTTCCCTGTGAGCCCAATATTATGGTTTAGTCCGATCAGGCGTATTTATGTATGGGTCACTTGCTTTGAAACATGCCTCTACGCAAAATGATTTTATGTATGCTCAAGTATGTATGATGCAAGTATGTTTAAGAAAATTCTTATGATGATGGCACGTCTATGTTTATGCTTTTACGTTCGAGTTTCAAGTATGTACGTCTTATTTTAAAGGTTCGTGTAATTTTATTACGTATTACTTGTTATATCAAATTTATACATGTTGAGTCTTTAAACTCACTAGACTTGATCGATGTAGGTGAGGATGATGTCGAGGAGACTAGGTGTGGGGACCAAGGAGCTGACTTGGACTGAGCAGGAGGCTAGACCCGAGGACCGCCCATGTCATTTTAAGAATTTATGGAAGTTTCAAATACTCTGATTTCATGTTTGTTTATGATGTTTTAAACCAGTATTTTTGTTAGCAAAATTCCTATGGTGATCATTTATTTCAAATATTTTTAGATGGTTGGAAAATGTTTTTAGACGAGCAAGACATCTTATTGAAAATTTGAAAGTTTATTTTATATTTAAGAAAATTTTTATTTTTCGCAAATTTCAAAGTAGTTTAAAAGTACGGTACGTTACAGTTGGTATCAGAGCGAGTTCTTGTAAAGGGTTATGCCTACTGCCAGTCGCAGGAAGCTCACGAAGTCACACCTCAAGTCTGTAAGTTTTAAGGTTTAAAATTTATGTTATGTAGTAAGCATTAAGTTCTGATTTCAGCATGTGAATATTCTTAAGTTCAAGTACGTGCATATTATGTTATTGATATCATGTTCATGCATGTTGGGCTTACGTGTTGGGTAAATTCTGGAACAGTATGTCTCCTAGACGTTTGATTAACCGTTAAGCTAGGGAAGAGGACCGAGAGCCTCGAGACGAGGAGAGGGCCAATCCCCCACCTCCACCTCCGGATATGCAGGCGCAGATGCTAGCAGGTATGACGCAGTTATTCGCACAGTTTGTAAGGAACCAGGCTATGGCAAATACAGAGGCAAGGCCCAGACCAGAGGCGGTTTACGAGAGGTTCAGGCGAATGAGCCCAAAGGAGTTTTCGGGGACTACTGACCCGATGATATCTGAAGGATGGATTAAATCCATCGAGGTGATTTTTACCTTTATGGAACTGCAAGATGAAGATAGGGTCCGGTGTGCCACACTGAAGAAGTATTCTACTCCAAGTACTTCACTGAAGAAGTACGATCCAGACTGACCAGGGAATTCATGACACTACGATAGGGAGACAGTAGTGTTGCAGAGTTTGTCTGGAAGTTTGAGAAGGGGTGTCACTTTGTGCCCCTCATAGCTAATGATGCCCAGGGTATGTTGAAGCATTTCATGGATGGGTTGCGGCCGATTTTGCGTCGAGATGTCCGAGTTGCTGGCCAACTACATATGCAGTTGCCGTGTCTAGAGCTTTGGTGGCAGAACAGGATCAGAGAGATATTGAGGCTGAAAGACAGGGCAAGAGGCCCTTCAGGCTCCACAGCAGCTGCAGCTGCATCAACGGTGACCTCCGTTCAAGAAGCCTTTCCAGGGACATCCAGGGAAGAAGCCACATCAGGGACCGCCAAAGGACAAGGGTCCAATTCAGCAACAGAGGGCGCCTCAGAAGCCCGATGATTTCCCAGTGTGTCCTAAGTTCAACCGCCAGCACCCGGGGAAATGTTTATATGGGTCAGGAAAGTGCTTTAAATGTGGAGCCAGTGACCACATGCTAAAGGACTGCCCACAGTGAAGGCATCCAACTCAGGGCAGAGTGTTCGCCATGCATACACATGAGGCAAACCCAAACATGACACTGTTGGCTGTTAAAGTATTTAACTCAGTACAATATTAAATTTTACCTTGCATGGTTGTTTTGATTTAGTGCTATTAGGATGCTAGTTGGCATTTTTGGTGTCTTTGCTGCATAAGGCTATTATTAGAACTTTTGGGATATAAGTTTTGTGTTGTGCTAACGTCTCTCAGGTAATATTTTCATAAAGAGAGTATTCACGAAGGCCCTGATAGACTCAGGAGCCACCCACTCTTTCATTTCAAACACATTCGCTAGTCATCTGGACATCAAGTCTATTGGACTTGACGTGAGCTATTCAGTGAAAGTCCCATCAGGGGAAAAATTATCAGCTACTAGTGTGGTCAGGGACATCGATCTAAAGCTACAGGGCCACCTAGTGTACGCCGATTTGATCGTGTTGCCGATGCCAGAGTTTGAAATCATTATGGGAATGGACTGGCTGACAAAGAACAGAGTTCTGATTGATTTTCAGAAAATGTCAGTGTTAGTAAGACCTTTAGGCATGTAGCAGTTTCTATTCGAGCTAGCTAGATGGAAGAGTTTCCCTCGCATGATCTCTTGCATGCAAGCGCGGAGACTTATGCACAAGGGTTGTCAGGCTTTCTTGGCCAGCATTATTTCCGCACCTGACGTACCCACTCCGTCATTATGTGATGTGCCAGTAGTCAGAGAATTTCCTGACGTCTTTCCAGATGACGTCGCAGGCCTTCCACCAGAAAGAGAGGTTGAGTTTCTATTGATCTTATGCCGGGCACAGTGCCAATCTCTAAGGCACCGTACCAATTAGCTCCAGCTGAGATGTTAGAGCTCAAGCAGCAGATTCAGGAGCTTTTGTGTAACGCCCCAGATTTGACGATTGTCCTCACTGTATCAAGACGAGTCTTTCCAGCGTACTTATGTCCTCACTCACACGCACCCTAGGAAACTTTCCAGGAGGTCACCCATCCCGAAATTTCCCCAAGTCAAGCACGCCTAACTTTGGAGTTCTTATGTGATGAGCTACCGAAAAGAAGATGCACCTTCGTGATATGAGTAGTACAAATCAAATCTTTTATGCCCTCTTCAACTGTGCAGTCCATTACATTGAACAGTCTCGGAATCCCTCTCATTTCGGTGGGGGATCGGTTCATTCATGTTCCCTCCACCTAGAAGCCTGCCAGGAGCCGCTCATTGTCCGTGCAACCTCATGGCACCGGCGATCACCCCCCGCCCTCTTCGGCCCCGGGCCTCACATGCCCACCAGCTTCCGCTTGGTTCGTCCTCGAACCAACACCGTGCTAAGAGAGGTCGGCTCTGATACCAACTGTAACGCCCCAGATTTGACGACTGTCCTCACTGTATCAAGACGAGTCTTTTCAGTGTACTTATGTTCTCACTCACACGCACCCTAGGAAACTTCACAGGAGGTCACCCATCCCAAAATTTCCCCAAGTCAAGCACGCCTAACTTTGGAGTTTTTATGTGATGAGCTACCGAAAAGTAGATGCACCTTCGTGATATGAGTAGTACAAATCAAATCTTTTAAGCCCTCTTCAACTGTGCAGTCCATTACATTGAACAGTCTCGGAATCCCTCTCATTCCGGTGTGGGATCGGTTCATTCATGTTCCCTCCACCTAGAAGCCTGCCAGGATCCGCTCATTGTCCGTGCAACCTCATGGCACCGGCGATCACCCCCCGCCCTCTTCGGCCCCGGGCCTCACATGATTAATAAATTTGTGAATTTAATAGCCGGGTTGTCAAAAGGTTCGTATTTTTGTTGAAAAACCAACACCGATAAAATTTACATCCCGGCGTATAAAGTCACCTCAAAAACCCCAGATTTTCAAAAATAATAAAAAGCATCACCCATATTTTAAATAATTAAAAACAATTATTTAATAAAAACATTTTCTATTTTTCAGCCCTCGGTCTCCGTTCCTCGATCGCAACTCGAATAACCTTTAAAAATATAGTTTTAATGCAGCCATGTAGAAAAATATATTTTAAACATGTAAATATACACAACAAAATTAATCCATGCAATTAAAATCATTAATTGAAATGCACAAGGAATTTAATAATTTGTGCATGTGGTTTGCGTGGACTTTTAAATTTTCGGGGCGTTACAATCTCCCCCCCTTAAATTGAATTTCGTCCTCGAAATTCGCTTATCCTTAATAACCCAAAGTTTATACTTAGCTCTAGTATCCCAAAAATCCACGCTTCCGCTGCGCTACTCTGATCAAACTTAAGTTCTAGAATGTCCTTACGTCTCCTTAATCCCAATTAAATTTTCCTTCTAAATCCTTATTTGCGATTTGCAACTTAAGAAAACCCATAATGACTTAGTGCTATACTATTATAACCTCGAATTTTAACTTTTCTTACGATTCCAAATATTAAAAGATGGATGATCATACTTATCGTATATTATTTTCCTTATTTTATACCCAAAATATTCATCAACTTATCATATTTCAATCCTAAAATCCCAAACGCATATGCTAACGCTTAAATTTTCAAGCCTAATATCGATTCATTCTTAAAAACCCTTGATTAACATTCCTTGCAACATTATAACCAAGATATCTCAAGGTTCCAAATATTCTTAAGAGTCTAAATCATCGAAAATTCTTATCATTTAACCAATTCAATTTTCACTTATTGCTAAATTAGTCCCCAATTTTCGTAATAATTGCAAAACTAATTCTTAATTTTCTCAAAAATTAACCTTAATTGGTCCTTAATTTCAAAAATCCTACGATTAACCCATAAGCTCTTAACATTCTTAATTCTCCTCTACGGGTTTCCCATAACATAAAATTCGATAATTTAAACTTATTTACCCAAAATCATTTGTTATAACCTAATTTACCTTTCATCAAAACTTAAAATCCCAATTTATATATTTTTTTACTCCCGAAGTCGTTACAAATCCTTAAATCATTATTCCTTACGTCTAATTCCCAAAAATTAATTCGACTAGTAACCTTAAATCATAAATATTTTCTTAGAAAATCTATGTGTCCCATAAATCAGTCATAATATTCACGATTAACCTATAGCCCAAAAAGTAAAATGTCAATCCAAAAATCAACATTGTCCAATTCCACCACAAAACCAACATGCGTTAAAATCAAATAATTTTTCATTTCATATCGTATCACATATAAAAAATTCCAAAGCATATAAATCATATATTATCATTAAGCTATTAAACATGTGACGTGAACATATAATTCATGTAGTCATGCAGGTGACAACATATAAATCATATAAATCATGTAAAAACTTACAACTTTGAGGCTTGACGACTGATCTTTCTGGCGCTGAATAGTGGCACAACCCTTTACAGGACCTTTTCTCTGATACCAACTGAAACGTCCTGCCCTTTTTATTGCTTTAAAAGTACTAGAAATTTTTTTTTTAACACTCAATTTTCGGCCATGTACCTTTCTCACATGAAAATATTTTTATAAAATATTTTACCCTTTAAAATTAAACATTAACCAACTAGCATTTTAAAAACCAAGTGCAATAGTGATCAAATGAAATCGTCGCATATTTTACCAAACCTAAAAAGCAATAATTTGAAAAGAATAGCCCATATTAAACCTCTCAAAAATCTCTCAAATGCATAAATAAATAATCTTAAAAATCTTTAATCATAAAGCATGAGTCAAAAGTCATAGTGCGGAAAAAGTAGAAGCGCTGGTCCTCGGGTTGTGTGCGCCTTCAGTCCAGTCAAATCACCCGTCAAGCCCACCCTCAACCCCACCTGCATCCATCACACCTAGTGAGTCTAAAGACTCAACACACCATAATCTTTATAGCAAGTAATACATAATACAGTCAACATATAACAGTGAAAAATATTTGTACTTAAAATATCGTTTTCATGAAGATGCATACACATAAACATTTTCGTAAACATTTTCATGATGCATAAAACTTTAAACATAAACATTTTCATAAAATACTTTTTCATGACATGCAATCATAAACCTTAACTTTTTCCTTTTTCCTCAACATGACATGACATAAAACCTTTAACATGATCATGAACATTTTCCTTCTCTTTTTCTCTTTTCTTTTGTTGAATTCAGATCGTTAATTGTGACTTTCCTGATCATGCTCATGAGGGTCGATGGATCCATCTACATAAAACCACAGTACTGGGCGGCGGGGGACACCAGCAACACTCTCACCGGTCAACTGGGCCCTGGTCTATCATGATTCGAATAGAAATACGATCGTCAGGGCTCCCTCTGGGCCTTTTCTCATAAATGGACTCCATCTGGGGCCTTTTCTCCCTCACGATATTTTTATTCTTCCGTTACCACAAAACCGTTACCACATATCCGTTACCACATATTCGCAATGATGGAAACACGATCGTCGGGCTCCCACTGGGACCATAACCCTCACGACGTCGCCAACATTAACGAATTAGTCACAATTATTTCACATCCTTCAACATTTTTCATTCACATCACTTTAGAAAAATCATGAATATCATTACATTTTTCATTTTTGAAACCAAGCATGCAACATGTATTTTAAATGTCTTCTTAAAATCATACAAATACTTTAGACATTTAAAAATCATAAGTTAATCGTGAACATTTCATAAACAATTATAAATGATCATAATATCATAAAAACAGCATTTAGGGCACTGTCATGACCTTTACTAATTTTTAGGTGTAAAAAGATCGTTTTACCCCTGGACTCGACATTTTACGATTTCAAATTTTTCCTTGATTTCATGACTCTAAAATGTCCCAAATAATTATTAAAGCTTACATGAATTTTTTTATAATTTTATTTAGCTTAATTCGATGACTTTTAATTTAATCTTTAAATGTGACGTATTAATGCGTTTTAATCCTGAATTAAACCAAACTTTAACATAAAATTCCCAAATTAAAAACTTGGACTTCTAATAATTATTTAAGCTTAACCCTAATTTTTCATAATTTTATAAGGCATAAAACTAGGTGTTTCAATTAGTTATTTAATTAGCGTTTCATGTGGCGATTAAATCCCGAATAAATCCAAAACTCGTTATTTTGATCCCAAATTTTTAACATAGCCTTTTTATTATTTATTCTACCATTCCATGTCATGAGCCATCCCCGTGGACCCATGGAATCAATTTTGGCTTAATTAGTCTCGTTTTTGACCCTTCGACGAACACACCGAGCCATCTCCTAATTTACCCGAGCCACGCCCGAGCCACCTTGAACCAAAACCTAGCCAACCCATCTAGGGACCCTACTGTGCAAGCCCAGCCCGTAAAACAAGCCCTAGCCCGACCAAAACTTGCTTGAAACTCAACCCAATATTCTGTTGTGTTGTGTGTGTGCTTCTTTGTATGTATAGGACTCCTAACCCAACTAGGACTCTCCCAGCCGAGCCACCACCGAGCCCACACGTCCCTAACCTTCCCTAGACAACGCCTAAACCAAGCCGCAGGAACTCTGGCGTGAGCCACCTGGATCAGAAGGCAGCAACGCGCGACTCATGCCCCTCTCATGTTTACAGGTTTCGGTCATGCCTTTCCCTAAACCAAACCATACCAGACCTTTCACCACCCCATCTAGGCTCTCCCTAGGACCCTTATGACTCGACCTAGCCCAGCTCAAAGCCCCCAGGCCGAGCCATCTCCTCCCTGCACAAACCTGCAACCCTGCGCTTGCTTCCCCCTAAAACTCACGGGTGGAGTCCTAGCTTGCTAAGACTCCTCCCCAGCCCTTGGCCACGAGTCCTAGCATGGCTAGGACTCCTTCCCAGCCCCTAACCGAGACCCAGCTGTGACACAAGCTAGGCCACGCATCGATAATCCCTTAAACCGAGCCCCATGATCAATACGTTCCGATTTCGGTCCTCACTTGTTTCTATTATTGTTTGTGGCATGTTGTGTAGTTCTAAGACCCCTTAGACTCATGTAAAACATTCCTATAACATATCCTAATCATGGCAGCCCCTTCTAGCACATATAAATCATGTTTTGGAACACAATCAAGCTTTTAAAAAGTTCATGAAGATGCATGAACGAAAATATTCAAGGGTGCAACTTGTTTTTCATTCAAAACTCAATTAAATAAATACTATGGTGTGATAGATGAGTAAAAGAAGAAATATGGCGTGCCTTTGCGTAATTTATGCACGAAAATTTGTTGACGATTGCGAAGAACGGGCGACGAACGATCATGGCTTGAATTTACATGACAAAACCAAACTCTCCTTGATGGGATTGTGGGTGCCGTGGGTTATTTGGAGTGTGAAGAAATTCTGAATTGTGTTGCTAGGTGGAGGCGTGGGTTATGCTAATTTGGGGTGGGGTTTAACTTTAAATAATAGCTAATTAATCACTAATTAGGCTTAGACCCATTAAACATATAATTAGGCCCATTAGTGTTTAATTAGGATTTAATTAAAATATGATAATAGTTTTGTTTAAATAAATTTGTGAATTTAATAGCCGGGTTGTCAAAAAGTTCGTATTTTTGTTGAAAAACCAACACCGATAAAATTTACATCCCGGCGTATAAAGTCACCTCAAAAACCCCAGATTTTCAAAAATAATAAAAAGCATCACCCATATTTTAAATAATTAAAAACAATTATTTAATAAAAACATTTTCTATTTTTCAGCCCTCGGTCTCCGTTCCTCGATCGCAACTCGAATAACCTTTAAAAATATAGTTTTAATGCAGCCATGTAGAAAAGTATATTTTAAACATGTAAATATACACAAAAAAATTAATCCATGCAATTAAAATCATTAATTGAAATGCACAAGGAATTTAACAATTTGCGCATGTGGTTTGCGTGGACTTTTAAATTTTCGGGGCGTTACTTCTTGACAAGGAATTTATCTGCCCTAGTTTCTCACTGTGGGGCGCACCAGTGCTCTTTGTGAAAAAAAAAAGACGGGAGCATGAGATTGTGCATCGATTACCGAGAAGTGAACAAGGTAACGATCAAGAATAAATATCCACTTCCTAGGATCGAGGACTTGTTTGATCAGTTGCAGGGAGCTACAGTGTTCTCTAAGATAGATCTTCGATCAGGGTATCATCAGCTGAAGGTGAAAGATGCAGATGTTCACAAGACAGCTGTCAGGACCAGGTATGGGCATTACGAGTTCTTAGTGATGCCGTTCGGACTGACGAATGCTCCAGCTATATTTATGGACCTCATGAACCGAGTATTCCATCCCTACTTAGACCAGTTCGTCATAGTGTTCATTGACGACATTCTCATATACTCGAGGAGCCATGAGGAGCACAGCCAGCATTTGAGGACAGTTTTACTGGTTTTGCAGAGTCGCAAGTTGTTTGCAAAATTCAGTAAGTGTGAATTCTGGTTGGAGAATGTAGCATTTTTGGGTCACATAATTTCTAGCAGCGGCATTGAGGAGGATCGGGCGAAGGTAGCAGCAGTCCAGGAATGGGTTGAGCCGAAGAATGCGTCAGATATCCGTAGTTTCCTAGGCTTAGCAGGCTACTACCGTAAGTTTATCCAGGGGTTTTAGTCGATAGCAGTGCCGCTGACTTCACTGACTAAGAAGAATGCTAAATTCGTGTGGAGTGAGGAGCGTCAGAAGAGCTTTGATACTTTGAAGCAAGCTCTTATTTCAGCACCAGTGTTAGCCATGTCAGCAGGGTAAGGAGATTTCGTGTTTTACACCGATGCATCTAAGCTCGGGTTAGGCGCAGTGTTAATGCAGCATGGTCGGGTCATAGCTTCTGCTTCCAGGCAGTTGAAGGTGCACGAGAAGAATTACCCGACTCACGATTTAGAACTAGCCGTCGTTGTCTTTGCGTTGAAGATATGGAGACATTACTTGTATGGCGAGAAATGTCAGATATTCACTTATCATAAGAGTCTCAAGTATTTCTTCACGCAGAAAGAGCTGAATATGAGACAGAGACGGTGGTTAGAATTGGTGAAAGACTAATATTGCTAGATTAGCTACCATCCAGGGAAAGCTAAGGTCGTGGCAGATGCTTTGAGCCAAAAGGTTGCAGTCATAACGTAGTTGTCAGTACAGAAACATCTTCAGTCTGAGATTCAGAGGTTTGGGTTAGAGGTTTATCCCAAGGGCAGAGCTCCCAGACTATCTAATCTGACAGTCAAATCCGATTTGCTAGACCGAATCCGTAGAGGACAGCCTTCAGATGAGCAGTTGCAGAAATGGAGGCTGAAAGACGAGGCCAAGGACAGTGTACTTTACTCAGTGTCTGATGGTACTGTGAGATACAGAGGTAGAATGTGGGTGCCTAGCGTTGATTCAATTAGAGTGGATATTCTGTCACAGCCACATGCATCTCCGTATTCCATTCATCCAGGAGGTACCAAGATGTACAAGGATTTACAGATTCTGTATTGGTGGCCAGGTATGAAGATAGACATCCGCCGGGTTGTGGCTGAATGTCTCACTTGTCAGCAGGTGAAGGCAGAGCATCAGAGACCAGCAGGAATGCTTAAGCCACTCCCTATCCCCGAGTGGAAGTGGGAGAATATCACCATGGACTTCGTGGTTGGTTTGTCGAAGTCAGTCAGAGGATTCAATGCCATTTGGGTTATAGTGGACCGACTCACCAAGTCAGCACACTTTTTGCCAGTGAAGACGACTTTCTCCATGACGCAGTATGCCGAGCTATATATCAAGAAGATAGATTGATTGCACGGGATTCCAGTTTCTATTGTGTTCGACAGGGACCCGAGGTTTACATCGTCCTTTTGGAAGAGTTTACATGCAGCCATGGGGATGAAGTTGTTTTCAGTACAGCTTTTCACCCTCAGACAGATGGCCAATCTGAGCGAGTGATTCAGATTTTGGAGGATTTATTGTGAGCCTGTATGATCGAATTCCATGGGACTTGGGAATCTAAGCTACCTTTAGTGGAGTTTACCTACAACAACAGTTTCCAAACATCTATAGGTATGGATCCCTACGAGGCATTATGTGGAAGGAAGTGAAGATCGCCGATTCATTGGGATGAATTCGGTGAAAGAGTAGAACATGGTCTTGAGATAGTTTAGCAGACTGCAGATGTGGTGGTCAAGATACGAGACAGTATGAAGACCGCTAGAGTCGCCAAAAGATTTATGCTGATAAGAGGAGGAGAGATCTCGAGTTTGCCGTAGGTGATCATATTTTTGTAAAGATAGCACCTATGAAGGGGGTTATGAGATTTGGGAAGAGAGGCAAGTTGAGTCCGACGTTTATTGGACCGTTCGAAATTCTTGACAGAGTTGGGACACTAGCTTATCGTGTAGCCTTACCGCCGAATCTAGCCGGTGTACACTATGTGTTCCGTGTCTCAATGCTGAGGAAGTACCTATCTAATCCTTCGCATGTTTTGAGCTACGAGCCGTTGCAGCTTGCTACAGATCTGTCATATGAGGAAAGACCTGTCCAAATCCTAGACCGACAAGAGCGTAGACTTCGGAACAAAGTGACCAAGTTGGTCATCGGTGGCTAAATCAATAAGTGGAAGAGGCCACTTGGGAGACCAAAGCAGACATGAGGACTCGCTATCCAGAATTGTTTGGTAAGATTTAATTTCGAGGACGAAATTTTTATAAGTGAGGGAGGAACTGTAGAGCCCAAAATCAGTACACGTATAACCCATGCATTTATTTAGTAGTTAAATTATTTATTTAAGTTTAAAATGATTTATAGCGATGCATGACCTATTTAAATTTCATTATTTTAAATTATTTAGGTTTATGTGATGCACGTTAAAATGTTTTCTCGAGTTTCATGTTTCAGACGATTATTCGATGCGGGATCGAGCAAAAGAGACCGACGACGATTTTGGCAATTTTAAAATGTGGTAAATTATTTTTAAGTTTAGATTGGGAGCATTTTAAGTGATTTATAAATTTAAGTATTTTAAGGCCTAAATGATTTAATTAGTGATTTTGGAATTTTAAATCTTTTAAAGTTAGCATTGTGTATTTTATTGCGTTAATTAGAGAGTTGTATAAAATTTGTGTGTATTTATTTTAATTAAAGGTTTTTATTTTAAGTTAGGGGAAAGTTAGCATTTTAATTAGTTGTTAATGATTTTATTAAGCAAAATTTCCCCTAATTACCTACACAAAACTTATGCACACACTCTTTTTACACACACACATTCACGTTAACTACACACACACACACACAAAATTCCTTACACTATATTTCAGATTTTGAGAGGAAAATATTAGGGTTCTTAGAGCAAGAGTGCAGCCGCCCCTCTCTGAATATTTCCAACGAGTTTTCGTTGATTTTTCTTCAAGAAAAATAGTGCCACGTTCGTCACGGATCAAGCCTCGCACCGTTTCCGCTTCGGTATCGCCGTATCGTGAGTTTTAAACATCAAAAGGCATGTATAACCTGTTGTTTCTGCATCGATCTTGTTATATTACGTGTTCTGATGTTTATTATGCATGAAATCCATGTGTGTTGTGAAAAAGTTTAAGCAAGAACGTTTCAAATGATTTTTGGATTAAAAATTTTCAAATCTAAAAATGTGACTGCTGTCATTTCGTGTTCTGGGAATTTTCGATCACTTATTTTGAAAAACTTTCAACATATAAAATGTATAACTTTTCGATACCTTCGATTTGATAGTAAATTCGAAATATTTGGATAAAAATTGAGTGAGTTATGACCGTTTTCGTGTGACTGCTCAAACTGCGCTTTTCTAAAAGTGTGTTCTTGTCCTATTCTTGAGAATTTCTTGTTGCAGGCTTCGTTGGAATCGTCGGAGGTTCCTTTCTGTGTTTAGGAGTGTCCATTGGGGTGATCATGTGAATTTGGGGGTGTTGTCTCGGATTGGTGAGGTTGTGCATGCATTAGAAGTAATAGGGAACTCGTGCACATAATTTTTGGTGGATTTGCGCAGAACTATCGCCGCAGCGCCGCATTGCAGGTGCCACAGCGCTGCCAGTACGTGCCAGCAAGCGCCTAGGCACTGCAGAGCAGTGCCGTAGCGCTGCTGGTACGCACAGGCAGCGCCACAGCGCGGCGCTGCTGGTACGCACAGGCAGCGCTGCAGGACAGCGCCTAGGCGCCAGTCTGGCGCTGCTTCGGGCAGATTTTTGGCTTTAAATCTAGGTGCTCTTGCTTCCTTTGGGTACTATTAAGTCGTTATGTCCTAGTATACTAAAATTTAACTTAGATGTCATTAGGTTTGATTTTGGAACATTGATCTATGTTTTAAACAAGGTCCGTGCCTTCTATTGTGTGAGGAAATTCATACTTCTTGGCAAGATTGACTTCGGGGTTGAGTCGGGGGTTAGCATGCGGGCTATCACGGTCAAGTCCCGAGCACTTCTAGAAGGACATAAGTTAGTAAGTCAAGGGGTGATGCGTTTGATAGGCATGATTAAGTTGTGGAAATTAAAGTTCATGGTAGCATGTTAGCATGTACAGCAAGGCCCCGAAAGAGATCCAACGAATCTCTCAAGGCCAAGTAAGTATGTTCGACGTGCAAAAAAAATACTTTTAAGTTTTTGAGGTAAGCTAAATGTCTTGTGACCAAATTATGTATGGGATTGGAAAGCGATAAAGCATGACCGGGGACCAATCCACCCCGTTAAAGCATGAACGGGTTTAGATCAGGATTGGAAAGTGGTAAAGCATGACCAGAGACCAATCCACCCGTTAAAGCATGAACGGGGATCTCATGTATGTGGCAGTGGGTCTTCCCTGTCGGCCCAGTACTGTGGTTTAGTCTGACCAGGCGTATTTATGTATGGGTCACTTGCTTTGAAACATGCATTTACGCAAAATGATGTTATGTATGCTCAAGTATGTATGATGCAAGTATGTTTAAGAAAATTTTTATGATGATGGCACATCTATGTTTATGCTTTTACGTTCGAGTTTCAAGTATGTACGTCTTATTTTAAAGGTGCATGTGGTTTTATTACTTATAAAGATAAAAAATTGTATATTAATTAAATATTTTATAATATAAATATATAGTTTTTGTTTTATTAAATTTTTAAATATTATATGTTTTATAATAAATTGTATAAAATATAAGTTGTGTAATTATAAGTTTTTACTATTTTTTACAGGTTCGATAAAACAAGAATAATATTGGCGTTGCAAATGAGATTAAGATGATTCTTGGACCTGTAGAAAGTTGATGTTAATATCTACAATATTGGTGGCAAGCATGAGATAAAAATCTTCTCACAAGTGGGATCAAATTAAGCAACAAATAAGGTTACCAAAGAAGTTGCAGTTTTACCATGCTCTAGCATTTTGACCATATCTCTCAAATTACTCGGTCAAATGGTTAAAAAAAATACCACAATTCAAACAACTCAGATATCTACATGTTTTGTTTTATGTGAAGAAGAAAATTCGGATGGGAAGATTTTCAAAAGTGATGTGTATTAAAATATTAATTTTTGGAACACCAATGAAGACTTATGTGTAAAAAATAAATATTTATTTGTGGTTGTCTTCCCAAATTTGGCTATAAATAGGGGTGCATTGTAATGTATTGAGATATCCCTCATTTTATAAACAAACCTTTGAGTTCATAATATTTCTCTCTTTGTTTTTCCTTTATTTCTTCATTTAAATATAATTAGCATGTTAAATTCATATTCAAAGTTTTACACTTTGAATAATGAGTAGCTAACTTCCCAAAGTTGAGATGAAAAGGTGAAACTCTTGGCATGATAATAAGGTTATTAAAAGGTAAGAATCTATGTTTTATATTATTTAATCATTATTTATTGTTTATGTTATTTTTATTTCTTTAAGTATTATTATACCCTACTTATGAGTGAGAGTTTTGATTTATTGTTGCTATATGTTACACTAAATTTTTGTTTTCATTTAAATATTAGTTTGGTATTACCAACCATTTAAAGTGGATGCCTTGATTTATTATATATGAATATATCATAATATTAATTTCTTGGTACCATTTAACTGTTTGTTTGGTTTTACCAACCATTTAAAGTGGATGCCTTGATTTATTATATATGATTATATCATAATATTAATTTTTTCGAACCATTTAAATGTTTGTTTGGTTTTACCAACCATTTAAAATGGGAAACTTGATTTAGTGTTTACATATTTATATATAGCACAATAAATACTTGACAACATTTACAAGTTTTGGTATATATCATATACTTATAAGATAATAATATATAACAAAATATAAATATGATTATTTTATATATATTGGAACCATTTTATTAAGTAGATTTTAATAATGTTCATTAATGATAACTTTATTAAAATACCAAAAGTGGATCATTTAATCTCAACTACTTAAATTAAAATTTGAACAATTAAAAATTACCAATTAAAGATTCAAACCATTAAAAAAAACAAAAAGATATTGTAGTGGACTTGTAATTACCTTAGCTTCTTTGTAGATACGATATTCGGACTCACCGAATTATACTACTTGTGGACAACCTGCTCTTGGGAGTGCAACAATCAAAGTCGCAACAAGTTTTTGGCGCTGTTGCCGGGGAAGTATAATTTAATTTCAAGTCTATTTAATTTTGTTTATAGTTTATTTTTCTTTATTTGAATTTTTATTGCTTTTGTGTGTTTTTATTCTTTTGCATTTGCATTTGCATGAGCATTTGGTCACGTACACTTAGTGGTCGACTCATTCGAAATAACCCTTTATTTTTACAAAACATGGCGGAAGAACCCATCCAAGAAAATGAAGATGAAATTCAATCTCAACATGATCATGATAGACGAAGAACGCTTAGAGATCACATGAATCCTACACGTACTAGTGCACCTTCATGTCTAGTTTTTCCCCCTGATGCATCTCATTTCAATTTTAAGCCTGGTATTATCCAACTTTTACCCAATTTTAATGGCTTAGATTCTGAAAATCCATACAAGCATTTACGAGAGTTTGAAGAAGTGTGCAACACATATAATGATCTAAATTGTAGCATGAACACCATTCGACTTAAACTTTTTCCTTTTTCTTTAAAAGATAAAGCTAAACTTGGCTACAAAATCTTAGATCGGGATCCATTCGAACTTGGGATGCATTGCAACAACAATTTTTGAAAAAGTTTTTTCCATCTCATAGAACAAATTCTTTCAAAAGGCAAATCATCACTTTCACTCAAAAACAAGGAGAAACTTTTTATGAGTGCTGGGATAGATACAAAGAATTGCTTAATCTTTGTCCACATCATGGTTTTGAAATTTGGAGAGTTGTTTCTCAATTTTATGAAGGCTTAACACCTAAAGATAGGCAAATGGTTGAATTTATGTGTAATGGAACATTTGAACTTAAAGATCCAAACGAGGCAATTGAGTATCTCGATTCATTAGCTGAAAATGCTCAAAATTGAGACATTATAGGTACAATCGAACCATCAAACAAGATTCAATATCCCACATCTTGTGGAGGTATGTACACCCTCAAAGATGAACATGATCTGCAAGCTAGATTTACCTCTTTGGCAAGAAAAGTTGAGGCACTTGAATTGAAAAAGAATGGTCAATTAAAATCTGTTCAAGAAATTGCGTGTCACATCTGTGATACAAGTGATCACTCTACAAAAGATTGTCCTATTTTGCCCTCTTTTAAAGAATGTCTCCATGAACAAGCCAATGTTTTGAACAATTTCAAAAGGCCAAATTTTGAAACATTTTCTAAAAATAAAATCCAGATTGGCGAAATCATCCAAATTTTAGTTGGAGGAATGATAATGCTGCACAATTTTCACAACCACATTTCCAAAATCAACAAAATTTTCAAAATTATGCACACTGTGTTCCTCCACCTAAAAGGAACTTGGAAGATATATCAAATTCTTTCATTGTAAAGCAAGAGTCTATCAATACTGAAACTGCTCAAACCATGACAGATTTGAAAGATACTCTTGCTAAATTTGCAGCTGCACTTAATGTTCATGAAAAAGGTAAATTTCCTTCACAACCACAGCCTAATCCCAAGGATCATCATTCACAAACTGGAACTTCTGGAACTCAACCGATGGATCAAGTAAAATCTGTTATTACCCTTCGAAGTGGTAAGGTTGTGGAAAAATCAATTCTTGAACCTTGTGAAGATGATAATAAATCAACTCCAAAGGGTAAGGAAGTGGAACCCATAACTTGCTAAGAGGAGCTTCAACAGACAGTGTCACCACCATTCCCTCATGCATTGAAAAATAAAAAAAAATCAAATTTGAATTCTGATATATATGATATTTTTTAACAAGTAAAAGCTAATATTCCTTTAATAGATGCAATAAAACAGGTACCATCATATGCCAAATTTTTGAAAGACTTGTGCACTGTGAAAAAAAAATTGAATGTGAAAAAGAAAGCATTTTTAGCCGAACAAGTAAGTGAAATCATTCAAAATAATAATACTTTGAAATACAAAGACAGTGATTGTCCTACTATTTCATGTATTATTGGAGAACGAAAGATTAAGAAAGCCTTGGTTGATCTTGGAGCTAGTGTGAATTTACTTCCATATTCAGTTTATCAAGAACTCAATCTAGGCGAGTTAAAATCTACTTCGGTAACACTTTTACTTGCCGATAGATCTGTTAAAGTGCCAAGAGGTATGGTAGAAGACGTGTTGGTCCAAGTTGATAACTTTGTATATCCTGTCGATTTCATAGTTTTAGATACACAACCTATCGAAGCTTGTAATGCAATTCCTGTAATTCTGGGTCGTCCAGTTTTAGCAACTTCTAATGCTCTTATAAATTGCAGGAATGGAATAATGAAGTTGTCATTTGGTAACATGACCTTGGAGCTTAATGTTTTTAATCTTTGTAAGCAACCACATGACAAAGGAGATGAAAGTGAAGATGAAAATCTTGTGAAAGACAACATTCAAGAAGGGAGTACTCGTGATCAATTAGATATTTATTTAATTGAAACTGTTAAAGAAAATATTGAAATTGATCTTGATGATTTTATCAGGCATCACTCGTTATCAGGATCAGAGGAATAATTTGAGGCAAAATATGAGAACAAAGACGAACCACCCATATTGGAGTTAAAACCCTTGCCAGAAGAATTGAAGTATGCATTTCTTGGAGAAGATGAAACATATCCGGTGGTAATTTCTTCCAAACTAGCAAGTGATCAAGAAGGTAAATTAGTTGATATGCTTAAAATACATAAAAATGCAATTGGTTGGACGCTAAAAGATCTCAAGGGTATTAATCCACTAATTTGCACTCACAAAATTCACTTAGAAGAAAATGCAAAAACATCTCAACAACCACAAAGGAGATTAAATCCACACATGAAAGATGTTGTGAAAACTGAAGTTCTCAAACTACTTGATGTTGGGATTATCTACCCTATTTCTGATAGTAAGTGGGTAAGCCCAACACAAGTAGTTCCAAAAAAATTTGGCATCACAGGGATAAAAAATGAAAAAGGTGAATTGTTAACAAGTCGAGTCCCTTCTAGTTGGCGGATGTGTATTGATTATAGAAAATTAAATGACGTCACTAGAAAAGATCATTTTCCATTATCATTTTTGGATAAAATTTTAGAAAGAGTAGCAGGTCATCCATACTACTGTTTTCTTGATGGATATTCAGGTTATTATCAAATTCCCATTGCACTCGAAGATCAAAATAAAACTACATTCACATGTCCTTTTAAAACATTTGCATTTAGAAGGATGCCATTTGGATTATGCAATGCCCCAGCAACATTTCAAAGATGTATGTTAAGAATTTTTAGCAACATGGTTGAAAATTGTTTAGAGATTTTCATGGATGATTTAACTGTTTTTGGGAATACATTTGATAATTGTCTTGAGAATTTGGAAAATTTTTTAAAAAGATGCGAGGAAAAAAGGTCTTATTTTAAATTGGAAAAAATGTCATTACATGATTACTTCTGGGATTGTTTTGGGACATGTCTTGACATCTCATGGAATTGTAGTTAATAAAGCCAAAGTTGATGTCGTTGCCAATTTACCCCATCCAAAAACCATTAAAGAAATTCGCTCATTTTTGGGACATGCTGGATTTTATAGGAGGTTTATAAAGGACTTTAGTTCAATCTCTAAACCTATTTGTAACCTCTTAACAAAAGACACTGCATTTGAGTGGACTCAAGAATGTCAAAATGCTTTTGATAAAATCGTTCGACATTTAACATCAGCTCCTATCATGCAACCTCCTGATTGGTCTTTACCATTTGAAATCATGTGCGATGCAATTGATTATACAGTCGGTGCAGTACTAGGTCAAAGAAGAAACGGTAAGCCTTACGTGATATATTATGCAAGTAGAACTTTAAACAATGCTCAAATGAATTACTCCACAACTGAAAAAGAACTACTTGCTGTAATATTTGCATTAGATAAATTTCGTTCTTATTTGATTGGATAAACGACTATTGTGTTTACTGATCATTCTGCTATTAGATATTTGTTGACCAAACAGGATGCAAAGCCATGACTGATACGATGGATTTTGTTGCTCCAAGAATTTGACATTGTGATCAAAGATAAAAAAGGAACCGAGAATGTCGTAGCCGATCATTTATTAAGACTAGTAACAGGATCATCTTGTTAAATGATACCAATTAACGATAATTTTCCTGATGAACATCTATTTTTAGTTACTACTACACCTTGGTTTGCTAACTTAGTAAATTTTCTTGTGACAGGAAAAATGCCACCGCAATGGAGTTCCCAAGATAAAAGAAAATTTTTGAATGAGGTAAAAAACTTTTATTGGGATGATCCGTATCCGTTCAAGTATTGTACAGATCAAATTTTTCGACGTTGCATACCCATCAATGAGGTAAGTAGTGTCATTAAATTTTGTCATTCAGAAGCATGCGGAGGACATTTTTCTTCAAAGAAAACGGCTGCAAAACTCTTGCAGTGTGAATTTTATTGGCCCATTTTGTTTAAAGACACCTACGAAATCTGCAAGATCTGTGAAAATTGTCGAAAATTGGGTGCAATTTCAAAAAGAAACATGACGCCTTTGAATCCTATCATTGAAATTAAAATTTTTGACTGTTGGGGAATTGATTTTATGGAACTTTTTCACCATTGTTTGGAAACTTGTATATTTTAGTTGCAGTTGATTATGTTTCCAAATGGATAGAGGCAATTCCATGTCGAACAAATGATCATAAAATCGTCATCAAATTTTTGAAAGAAAATATTTTTAGTAGATTTGGAATTCCTCGAGCCATGATAAGTGATGGGGGAACTCACTTTGTTAATAAACCATTTGCTTCATTAATGAAAAATATGGTATTACTCACAAATTAACTACTCCTTATCATCCTCAAACAAATGGAAAAGTTGAATTATCTAATAGAGATATAAAGAAAATTTTGGAAAAAACTGTTAACTCAAATAGAAAAGATTGGTCTCTGCGACTTAATGATGCACTTTGGGCATATCGAACAGCTTTTAAAACATCATTGAATATGTCTCCCTATAGGTTGGTTTATGAAAAACATTGCCATTTGCATGTGAAATTGGAATATAAAGCTTATTGGGCGATCAAAACTTTTAATTCAAGCATGGATGATTGCAACAAATTGCGCAAATTGCAACTTAATGAACTTGATGAACTCAGAAATGATGCGTATGAGAATTCAAGGATTTATAAAGCAAAAATCAAATCATTTCATAATAAAACAATTCTTAGAAAATCTTTTGAGATTGAAAAAAAAATTTTCTTTATAATTCTCGACTTCACATATTCCCAGGGAAATTACGATCAAGATGGACAGGCCCATATGTTGTAAAGCATGTGTATCCTTATGGAGCTGTGGATATTGAAAATCCTAAAAATGTGATGTTTTTAAAGTAAATAGACAAAGGCTTAAACCATTTTTAGAAAATGAAATCTTTCAAGAAGTTTATTTCCCTTTCTGATCTCTAAATTTTTATGTTGCATTTAATTTTGTTTGTTTTTATTTCAGGTTTCCTTAATCTTTTTATTTTCCCGGTTAAGTGGCGGATAACGGTACTCCGTGACTCTCATAGTCGGTTAAATCAGTTTCCCACAATTGCTGATACAAAAATAAAAAAAATTATTTCTTTTCTTTTCAAAATGGATGAAAATCTCTCAAAAATTTGTAAATATTTTCCCTTTGTTTCTGAAAATGTTCTAAGAAAAATTTATGCAGGTAGGTGTGAAAGATTGAGATTGCTAATGAAAAAAGGAATTCCAGAAGATATTCATCTTGTAATAGAAGCTAAGGTCCGATTAGGATGAGAAGTTCCACAATCATTGCTCATTCGGTATTTGCCTGGATTAGGAAAAAGCACTTATGCGAAAAAACGAAGGGCCAAAAGGTTAGGGGTTTGTCATAAGTGTGCAAGATGAACTTGTGACAAACGATGCAGATCTTTGGGATGTGTTTCCAATAACAGAGAAGATAAAATTAGTTTCATTAAGAATGGGCTGAGTAAGGAGTCTTTAGATAACATCTTATTGACTCTTGAGACGCATTCTAGTGGACATGTGCATATTGAACTTCTCCGTTTATGGAAACAATTTCAAGATGAGCGTCATAGTCTTGGGAATCCGACTAAAAAAGACCCTATTTGCCAATTTATAAGAAAATTGGATGGGAAGCATATCCTCGACTCATAGAAGGCGTTGAAGCCGTTTCTGGACGTAAAACCAGAGGAAAGTTGTGAGCCACAATCACACTATTGTTTATATGCATGTGTGTCATTACTATTTTTACTGTTTATTCTGCTTACAGCTATGACTCATAGTTTTGTCATGATAACATATTACCCCTATAAAATCTCTCATCTTTCTCTCTATTTTCGCAGAACAAAAATAAAGTAAAAACATGGTTGGATCCTCTGCACAAACATTTAAAAATATTTGTGTATTTTGTGGGTCGAGTCCTGGAAAAAATGAAGTATTTGTAGAAGCAGCAAATAATCTTGAAAAAATATTGGCTGAGAGAAAAATTCACTTGGTATATGGGGGAGGTAATATTGGGTTAATGAGATCTGTTTGAACTTCTGCTCATCTTGGAGGTAGTTAGGTTTTGGGTATTATTCCTACAGCTTTAGCTGAAGAAAATATTACAGGTGTTACGATTGGGGAGGAATTAAAAGTTTCTTCTATGTATCAAAGAATCACCAAAATGATGGAAAATTATGATGCTTTAATCGCACTATCAGGTGGTTTTGGTACATTAGAAGAAATTTTTCACACTGTTTCTTGGGCACAACTTAATATCCATAATAAACCTGTGGGCTTGTTGAATATCAATAATTATTATGACAGTTTTTTGACATTTCTTGATAAAGCTGTGGAACATAATTTCATTTCAGAAATGTCACGACGAATGCTCATCTCTGCTTCGACTGCCGACCAATTAATTGATGATTTGGAAGCTTTTGTTCATAAGCCTGATCCGATGATAGCAAATATCAATTGGCCGCAATCAAGCAATAAGAAAAGAAAGTTGGATCATTGATTCAAAAATCATGGATTGGTTTGCGTTTGTTTCAGTTTGTTATCTTCAATAAAAATCCAGGTGATATCTCTTTCATTATGTACTCTTTATTAATAGTTATTTTAGTATTAGGGACAATGTCATATTCTGATTGAGGGGAGAACAAACTTAAAAATTTTAAAAAATAAATTAATAAAAAATTATTTTAAAATAAAAACATGTTTATTTTTTGTATCCTAGTAATTTTTGCAAAAATATCATACATTACATGTTTGAAAGGTTTAGATTAGAAATTGTAATAATCTATCTAAGGATGTTTAAATTTTTATTTGAAAAAAAAAGTAAATTTTAATATTTTGATCACTATAAAAATATGATTAATGAAATATTTTTGAATGATTAACCTATTGTGATTAAATCAGTTATTAAAGTATATGGCCCAAGATATACCTGATAAGAGTGCCTAAAATTTTTAAACTCATACATATTTTGTGAGTGAGTGGAGAGGATTGAAAAAACAGCTTGCGAGCCTTTATTGATCATCAGAGAGGATATCTATTGTTTAGATCTTGAGTTCTTATTTTGAAAAAAAAATTGATATTTCCTGAAAAAAAAGAAAAAAAAAAAAAAGAAAGATGTTGAAGATCTATGTAATTTTTAAGTTATATGCTGCGATCCTATTTATCTCTCATAAAAATACAAATAAAAAAAAGAAAAAAAAAAGAAGCATAAACTTAGTCTAATTCCATGATGTAAAAAAAATATCAGGAAAAAAATATATAATAAGAACAACTGGATTTTGAATCAATGGATTTCCTATCTTTTGATTAGTTTGGCTAGTTTGTCTGTCTGCATTCTTTAAACCATTTTCCTGAGCATTTATCTGTATTCCAACTCCATGAGAGAAATCATTCCCATAAATCGAAACACTTATTAACCTGTGAGGATATGGAGTTGAGACTCTTACTAGGAATTTCTGAAAGCCATGTACATTTAACTACCTGAAAATAAGCTTTGAATTGATCAGTTCATATTATTTCATAAATTATAAATATAATGATCTTGATATAACTTTGATATTTTTCAAATTTAATTTAAACATTTGGATAGATCTGATTACATTTCTATTTAAATTAATCAATATGTTTTGTGTTCCTATTAACGCTTAAATTGCTAAGGGACTAACAATAAGCTGGTTGGGGAGTGTGAAAAAGATAAAAAATTTATATTAATAAATGTTTTATAATATAAATTTATAGTTTTTGTTTTATTAAATGTTTAAATATTATATGCTTTATAATAAATTGTATAAAATATAAGTTGTTGTGTAATTATACGTTTTTACTATTTTTTACAGGTTCGATAAAACAAGAATAACCTTGGCGTTGCAAAAGGGATTAAGATGATTCTTGGACCTGTACAAAGTTGATGTTAATATCTACAATATTGGTGGCAAGCATGAGATAAAAATCTTCTCACAAGTAGGAATCAAATTAAGCAACAAATAAAGTTACCAAAGAAGCGACAATTTTATCATGCTCTAGCATTTTCACAATATCTCTCATATTACTTGGTCAAATGGTTAAAAAAATACCAAAATTTAAACAACTCAGATATCTACATGTTTTGTTTTGTGTGGAGATGAAAATTCGGATGGGAAGATTTTCAAAAGTGAAGTGTATTAAAATATTAATTTCTTGAAACACCAACGAAGACTTATGTATTAAAAATAATATTTTATTTGTGGTTGTCTCCCCAAATTTGGCTATAAATAGGGGTGCATTGTAATGTATTGAGATATCCCTCATATTATGAACAAACCTTTGAGTTCATAATATTTATCTCTTTGTTTTTCCTTTATTTCTTCATTTAAATATAATTAGCATGTTAAATTCATATTCAAAGTTTTACACTTTGAATAATGAGTAATTAACTTCCCAAAGTTGAGATGAAAATGTCAAACTCTTGGCATGATAATAAGGTTATTAAAAGGTAATAATCTATGTTTTATATTATTTAATCATTATTTATTGATTATGTTATTTTATTTCTTTAAGTATTATTATACCCTACTTATAATTGGAATGTTTTGATTTATTGTTGCTATATGTTACACTAAATTCTTGGAACCATTTAAATATTAGTTTGGTATTACCAACCATTTAAAGTGGATGCCTTGATTTATTATGTATGATTATATCATAATATTAATTCTTGGAACCATTTAAATGTTAGTTTGGTATTACCAACCATATAAATGGATGCCTTGATTTATTATATATGAATATATCATAATATTAATTTTTTGTTATCATTTAAATGTTTGTTTGGTTTTACCAACCATTTAAAGTGGATGCTTTGATTTATTATATATTAATATCATAATATTAATTCCTTGGTACCATTTAAATGTTTGTTTGGTTTTACCAACCATTTATAGTGGGAACCTTTGATTTAGTGTTTACAAATATATATATAGCACAATAAATACTTGACAACATTTACAAGTTTTGGTATATATTATATACTTATAAGATAATAATATATAACATAATATAAATATGATTATTTAATATATATTGGAACAATTTTATTAAGTGGATTTCAATAATGTTCATTAACGATAACTTTATTAAAATACCAAGAGTGGATCCTTTAATCTCAACTACTTAAATTAAATTTTGAACAATTAAAAATTATCATTAAAGATTCAAACCATTAAAAGACAAAAAAAACAAAAAGATATTGTAGTGGACTTGTAATTACCTTAGCTTCCCTGTGGATACGATATTCGGACTCACCAAATTATACTACTTGTGGACAACCTGCTCTTGGGAGTGCAACAATCAAAGTCGCAACAATTACGTATTACTTGTTATATCCAGTTTATACATGATGAATCTTTAGACTCACTAGACTTGATCGATTCAGGTGAGGATGATGTCGAGGAGACTAGGGGTGGGGACCAAAGAGCTGACCTGGACTGAGAAGGAGGCTAGATCCGAGGACCGCCCATGTCATTTTAAGAATTTATGAAAGTTTCAAATACTCTGATTTCATGTTTGTTTACGATGTATTAAACCAGTATTTTCGTTAGCAAAATTCCTATGTTGATCATTTATTTCAAATATTTTTAGATGGTTGGCAAATGTTTTTAGACGAGCAAAACATCTTATTGCAAATTCGAAAGTTTATTTTATATTTAAGAAAATTTTTATTTTTCCGCAAATTTCAAAGTAGTTTAAAAGTACGGTACGTTACAAAAAATGTCCTCCGCATGCTTCTTAATGAAAAAAATATAATGACACTACTTACCTCATTTTCGCGTATGCAACGTTGAAAAATTTGATCTGGACAATACTTGAACAGATACGGATCATCCCAATAAAAGTTTTTTATCTCATTCAAAAAAAAATTTTATCTTTGGAACTCCATTGCGGTGGCATTTTTCGTGTCACAAGAAAATTTACTATGTTAGCAAACCAAGGTATAGGAGTGATTGAAAATAGATGTTCGTCAGGAAAATTGTCATCAATTGTTGTCAAGTCACAAGATGATCATATTACTACTTTCGATAAATTATCAGCTACAACATTCTCGGTTCCTTTTTTATCTTTGATTATAATGTCAAATTCTTTGAGCAACAAAATCCATCGTAATAGTCGTGGCTTTGCATCCTGTTTGGTCAATAAATATCTAGTAGCAGAATGATCAGGAAACACAATAGTCGTTGATCCAACCAAATAAGAACGAAATTTATCTAATGCAAATATTATAGCTAGTAGTTCTTTTTCAGTTGTGGAATAATTCATTTGAGCATTGTTTAAAGTTCTACTTGCTTAATATATCACATAAGTCTTACCGTTTCTTCTTTGACCCAGTACTGCACCGACTGCATAATCACTCGCGTCGCACATGATTTCAAATGGTAAAGACCAATCAGAAGGTTGCATGATAGAAGCTGATGTTAAATGTCGAATAATTTTATCAAAATCATTTTGACATTCTTGAGTCCACTCAAAAGCAATGTCTTTTGTTAAAAGGTTACAAATGGGTTTAGTGATTGAACTAAAGTCCTTTATAAACCTCCTATAAAATCCACCATGTCCCAAAAATGAGCGAATTTCTTTAATGGTTTTTGGAGGGGGTAAATTAACAATGACATCAACTTTTGCTTTATCAACTTCAATTCCAATGGATGACACAACATGTCCCAAAACAATCCTAGAAGTAATCATGTAATAACATTTTTAAAAATTTAAAATAAGACCTTTTTCCTCAGATCTTTTTAAACTTTTTTCCAAATTTTCAAGACAATTATCAATTGTATTCCCAAAAATAGTTGAATCATCCATGAAAATCTCCAACAATTTTCAACCATGTCGCTAAAAATACCTATCATAAATCTTTGAAATATTGATGGGGCATTGCATAAACCAAATGACATTTTTCTGAATGCAAATGTACTAAAAGAACATGTGAATGTCGTTTTATCTTGATTTTCGAGTGCAATGAGAATTTGATAATAGCCTGAATTTCCATCAAGAAAACAGTTGTAGAGATGACCTGCTACTCTTTCTAAAATTTGATCCAAAAATAGTAATGGAAAATGATCTTTTCTAGTTGCGTCAATTAATTTTCTTTAATCAATACACATCCGCCAACTAGATGGGACTCGACTTGTTAACAATTCACCTTTTCATTTTTTATCACTGTGATGCCAGATATTTTTGGAACTAATGGTGTTGGGCTTACCCACTTACTATCATAAATAGGGTAGATAATTCCAACATCGAGTAATTTGAGAACTTCAGTTTTCACAACATCTTTCATGTGTGGATTTAATCTCATTTGTGGTTGTTGAGATGTTTTAGCATTTTCTTCTAAATGAATTTTGCGTGTGAAAATTAGTGGATTAATGCCCTTGAGATATTTTAGTATCCAACCAATTGTATTTTTATTTCTTTTAATCATATCAACTAATTTAATTTCTTCATCACTTGCTAGTTTGGAAGAAATTACCTCCAGATATGTATCATCTTCTCCAAGTAATGAATACTTCAATTCTTCGGGCAAGGGTTTTAAGTCCAATGTGGGTGGTTCATCTTTGTTCTCATATTTGGCCTCAAATTCTTTCTCTGATCTTAGTAACGAGTGATATCCGATAAAATCATCAAGATCAATTTCAATATTTTCTTTAATAATATCAATTGAAAAAATATCTAATTGGTCATGAGTACTCCCTTCTTGAATGTTTTCTTCCACAAGAGTTTTAATAAGATTTTCATCTTCACTTTCATCTCCTTTGTCATGTGGTTGCTTACAAAAATTAAAAACATTAAGCTCCAAGGTGCATGTTACCAAATGAAAACTTCATTATTCCATTCCTGCAATTTACTAGGGCATTAGAAGTTGCTAAAAATGGACGACCCAAAATTACAGGAATTGCATTACAATCTTCAATAGGTTGTGTATCTAAAACTATGAAATCTACGGGATATAAAAAGTTATTAACTTGAACCAACACGTCTTCCACCATACCTCTTGGAACTTTAACATATCTATCGGCAAGTAAAAGTTTGACCTGAAGTAGATTTTAACTATCCTAGATTGAGTTCTTGATAAACTGAATATGGAAGAAAATTCACACTAGCTCCAAGATCAAACAAGGCTTTTTAATCTTTAGTTCTCCAATAACACATGAAATAGTAGGACAACCTGGGTCTTTGTATTTCAATGTATTATAATTTTGAATGATTGCACTTACTTGTTCGGCTAAAAATGCTTTCTTTTTCACATTCAATTTTTTTTCACAATGCACAAGTCTTTGAAAAATTTGGCATATGATGGTACCTGCTTTATTGCATCTAATAAAGGAATATTAACTTTTACTTGTTTAAAAATATCATATATATCATAATTCAAATTTGATTTTTTATATTTTTCAATGCATGAGGGAATGGCGGTGACATTGTCTGTTGATCCTCCTCTTCGCAAGTTATGGGTTCCACTTCCTTACCCTTTGGAGTTGATTTATCATCATCTTCATAAGGTTCAAGAATGAATTTTTCCACAACCTTACCACCGCGAAGGGTACTAACAGATTTTACCTGATCTATTGGTTGAGTTCCAGAAGTTCCAGTTTGTGAATAATCCTTGGGATTAGGCTGTGGTTGAACAGGAAATTTATCTTTTTAATGAATATTAAGTGCAGATGCAAATTTAGCAAGAGTGTCTTTCAAATATATCATAGTTTGAGCATTTTGAGTATTGATAGACTCTTGCTTTGCAATGAAAGAATTCAATGTATCTTCCAAATTTTTTTTAGGTGGAGGAACATAATGTGCATAATTTTAAAAATTTCGTTGATTTTGGAAATGTGGTTTTTGAAAATTATGCAGCATTATCATTCCTCTAACTAAAATTTGGATGATTTCGCCAACCTGGATTGTAACTTTGAAAAAATGGTTCAGAATTTGACCTTTTGAAATTGTTCAAAACATTGGCTTGTTCATGGAGACATTCATTAAAAGAGGGCAAAGTGAGACAATTTTTTGTAGAATGATCACTTATATCACAAATGTGACACAATTTCTTGAACATATTTTAATTGACCATTCTTTTTCAATTCAAGTGCCTCAACTTTTCTTGCCAAAGAGGTAAATCTGGCTTCGAGATCATATTCATCCTTGAGGGTGTACATAGATTGAATCTTGTTTGATGGTTCGATTATACTTATAGTGTCCCAATTTTGAGCATTTTCAGCTAATAAATCGAGATACTCAATTGCCTCGTTTGGATCTTTATCATCAAATGCTTCCATTACACATAAATTCAACCATTTGCCTATCTTTAGGTGTTAAGCCTTCGTCAAATTGAGAAATAACTCTCCAAATTTCAAAACCATGATGTGGATAAAGATTAAGCAATTCTTTATATCTATCCAGCACTGATAATAAGTTTTTCCTTGTTTTTGAGTAAAAGTGATGATTTTCCCTTTGAAAGAATTTGTTCTATGAGATGGAAAAAACTTTTTCAAAAAATATTTTTGCAATTCATTCCAAGTTCGAATATATCTCGATCTAAGATTTTGTATCTGTGGGAACCCGGACGCTAATTCAATTTCTTAATCATCTTTGGGAATAATTAGATCAATTAATAAACAGGGTCTAAATTTTTTTTTAAAATACCAGAGTACGCAACATATGAAATAACTCTTATTTCATTTACAAGATCAATATCCAGACCTAAGTACAAGTCCTGTACAAAAGTAAATCATAACGACTACTGTTCATTCACTACATGTCAGGTAATGAAACAGATCTACTTCTGGGTCCGAATCTCCACGCTAAACTAGTCCTATCTCGTCCTCGTCTTGACCCTGGTGCTGTCCCACCTGTTGTCATGCACACATACAAACAAGACAACAGCCGGATAACTCCGGTGAGAATTATATTCCCAGTATAAACCATGTATACATGTATTTCATATAAACAGATATAAAAGTATGAAGCAGATATCTATAACATGTATCACTGTCAGAAACATGAATCAATATCAAACTGTAAATCACACTCTGAACATGTATCAAAATCAGAAAACATGAATCAATATCAAGCGGTAAATCACGCTCTGTGACTCTGAGACTCTGACTCGACTCATTCCTAATCTAGGGATCCCGATCCGAATAAGAACGCAACAATCTCCCACCTACTCTCCCGATCGTGGTGGCGGTACGTTCTTATTACAGACTTTGGTCCTGTCTATATTGAATCTCGCTATAGAAGTTGCTCCACTCCTATGCACTATCAATATGACCAAACGTCCGGTGTCTTGGCATATCCTGCCAAAGACTAGGCCTATCCGCCCTTGCATGTCCTGCCACTGACTCATCACAACACATACTAGACTATACATCCATAGCCTAGACATATCAAACTTATCAATTGCAAATATCAATGCAATAAGATAAAGTATGTGATTTTGGGAAACTCAAGTCAAATCAAACTCGAGTTGTGCAATCCCGAATCAACATTAATTTATATCTTTCTCTTCTCGGTCTGACGAATTCAAAGTCTAGAATTCAACTCTGTCCATATTCAATCTGGTAATGACAATATCAAATATACTGTGTCAATGTACAACTCAATTCAAGAACTGTTCTGATCAATACTCAAATCTAGACATAATCTGATCAATGTCAATAATACAACGATACAATCTCAATCAATAACGAATCTGATTAATATCAATCTACTGATATTTCGACGGAAAAACACTACAATCTCAGTCCCCGTCAATCTCAACATCACAGATATAATAACACGGCTCATAATCAATATAAGTACAATTCATAATCTCAACAATAAATAACAGATCATAATCTCAAATCTGTACAATCTCGATCATATCAATTCTGAAAATCATAACAATTGCATACACAATCTGTTCTCCGATCTAACTTCATTTATATACCGATCAGTATATCCAGAACACATAAAAATAAGCATATCATAATTTCCCCAATATCATAATTTCAAACCATGTCTAAACGTAACAAAACTTACGTCCAGTTAAGGCTCTCGTCGATAGAAACACGATACCGAAGTCGGATTGAAAATCGAACGGGCGGATCGTTCAAAATCATGAGCCTACGATTTAAAAGCTTGAAGCTTTTCTAGGAACTTCTCCCGATTTCCCTTTGTAAAATCCTGAGGAGTGAAAGTTATATATATATATATATATATATATATATATCTTGCATGCATAGGAAACGTGGCTAACTCCTTGAAGCAACACGTCTCGCGCATATGCGCGACCTCACCCGGCGCATATGAGCGAGACCTACTGGTCTCGGCAATGATCTTCTCGGCAGCTCGCGCATATACGCGCCCCATCGCCGCGCATATGCGCGAGACCTACTGTCTCGGTGCACAAACACTCGCGCATATGCGCACCTTCACTCGGCGCACATGCGCCAACTTCTCTGGAATCCACATTTGGGCTACTGGTCACCTCGCGCATATGCGCGCTCATCTTCGCGCATATGCGCCAAGTGTTCTGTCTTGCATCATGAGCTTCCGCACAGCTCGCGCATATGCGCGCCTACTCTTCGCGCATATGCGCGAGACCTTCTGGTCACGCACAACCAATATTCAAACAACTCAAAATCCAATTTCGGAGTGCCCCGTCTATATCACATCTCAATTATCTTCAAATCATTTCAGATTAAGATAATCAAATTCTCGGACCTTACAGTATCCAAGTTTTAGCTTTATCTTTTAAAGAAAAAGGAAAAAGCTTAAGTTGAATGGTGTTCATGCTACAATTTAGATCATTATATGTGTTGCACACTTCTTCAAACTCCCGTAAATGCATATATGGATTTTCAGAATATAAGCCATGAAAGTTGGGTAAAAGTTGAATAATATCAGGCTTAAAATTGAAAAGAGATGCATCAGGGGGAAAAACTAGACATGAAGATGCACTAGTGCATGTAGGATTCATGTGATCTCAAAGTGTTCTTCGTCTATCTTGATCACGTTGAGATTGAATTTCATCTTTATTTTCTTGATGAGTTCTTCCGCCATGTTTTGTGAAAATATAGGGTTATTTTGAATGAGTCGACCACTAAGTGTACGTAACCAAATGCTCATGCAAATACAAAAGAATAAAAACATACAAAAGCAATAAAAATTCAGTGAAAGAAAAATAAATTATAAACAAAATTAAATAGCTTAAAATTAAATTATACTTTCCCGGCAACGGCGCCAAAAACTTGATGTAACTTTGATTGTTGCACTCCTAAGAGCAGGTTGTCCACAAGTAGTATAATTCGGTGAGTCCGAATATCGTATCCACAGGGAAGCTAAGGTAATTACATGTCCACTACAATGTCCTTTTGTTTTGTTTTTTTTCTTTTAATTGTTTGAATATGTAATTGGTGATTTTTTTATTGTTCAAATTTTAATTTAAGTAGTTGAGATTAGAGGATCCACTCTTGGTATTTTAATAAAGATAACATTAATAAACATCATTGAAATCCATTTAATAAAATGGTTCCAATATATTAAATAATCATATTTATATTATATTATATATTATTATCTTATAAATATATAATATATATATTGGGGATCGATATAGAGTTTAGAGGGGGGGTGAATAAACTCGTTCCTTTGTTGGATGTTTTTGCAAAGGGTGCTAGAATCCTGTTAGATATCATAGCTTATCTTGTTCGAATAAATATCCAGTAGATCACAAAAATAAGTGCGGAAACGATCTGATGGTATGAGGGTGAAAACAATAAAATAGTAGGCAGTAGGCAGTAGTTGTTTCTGAAAGTTCGAAGATGAAATCTTTTATGTCTCCCATTCTTCTGTTTCGAGAAAGTATCACTAAAAGACTTTGGCTATTACAGTACAATTTTTGTACACACCCACTTCAGTAGGACTTAGCCTTAGCCTACTGAAACTCTTAGCTTCACAACTCAGTATAATGAATACAACAAAGTTCCGGAAAAGACTTTTTCCCGGATTACAGACTCTTCTCAACAAGATGTAGTAAAGTTTATAGCTTGTGAAGAGATAACGAAACAGCAGCACAATATGATCTCAGAACATCAGATAAATGCTATAACGAGTGTGCTACTTTTTCGTATGTTGTGCTTTTGAATAGAACGAGTAGTTCTTTGATTTTCTCAAAATAACATTGGATAGATAATGTGTTGCTTGATAAAAATGATCGTTGTTTTCTATATAAGATTGATCCATATATATAGAAAGCTTTGAATCCAACGTCTATAAACAAAACGGCTTCTATGACTTCTGAGTAGAATCAGCTTTAATACCTAAAAAGGGATCCTGCAGAAAGCTTCAAAATAATTAGTCTTTGTTTCATACCAAAACTAGTAAGGAGCGTTAAATGTATTCTTACATCATTAATGGTGCAATTAATATTAGTACTCGGTAAAGTAACGGTAATATTTAAGACTTGAAACCATAAAACAAAAGACGTTAAGTTCTTCTTGTTTAAGCTAAGTTCTGCTTCTGCTTTTCTAAGTTATGATTCCGTTTTTCTAAGTCGTTAAGTATTCGAAAAGTACTGCTTCTATTAAAGCGATACGAGAGCATCAGATTTTTATATTGTCTTCTGATTTAGCTATCACAGCCTACTGGTTTTGACTCTCATCACCACAATTAAATTAAGTCTAACAATATACCAAAACTTATAAATGGTATTAAGTATTTATTGTGCTATATATATATTTGTAAACACTAAATCAAGGTTCCCACTTTAAATAGTTGGTAATTCCAAACTAACATTTAAATGGTACCAAGAAATTGATATTATGATATATTCATATATAATAAATCAAGGCATCCACTTCACTGATCTTCTATTTATATAGGCGGGAAATTGATCGTAAAGTGACACTCAATAATTGTATCCGTTGCATTTTGAATTCGTTCGTTGGACTTTGTGTCTCGACTTTTTGACTGCCCTTCTGAAACGTTTGTCTTTAATGCTCTGATGCAACGTTCATTATTGTCATTTGACTGGACAATTGCTTTGTACCTTTGTGTATAGTTGAAAACCATTGAATGAGTTTGTCTTCATCTACAACTGAAAGATTTTTAACTGAAGCTTTGAACTAGTCAGCTGAACTGATCTTCAGTTAGGCTGGTGAAATCAGTTGACTCATCAGTTGAACTGATTTCACTATCGTTCAGTTGAACTGATCAGCTGGTCTTCTTCATCAGTTGAACACTCATTTGGCTGGCCAGGCTTCTGAGATTCTCTTGCTGAACCACCTATCAACTGGATGATCAGCTGAACTGCTCATTTGACGTACCAGTTCACCTGATTGGGTTTGTGCGATTAGTTGGGTCTTCAAGTTTGCGATGTAAACAACTCGTAACTGATCCTAGCTTCTGCACACTAAGGTAAATCATTACTAACACAAAATAACTAGTTTCGTTAAAATCAAAATTAAGATTGCGAACTTGAAAAGTTCCAACAATCTCCCCCTTTTTGATAATCACAAACTTGAGCAGTTGTACAATATATTGAGTTCATGGTTAGTCCATTTAAACATCGTTAAAGCCTCCCCTCAAAAACTGAATTTAAGACGGTGAGGGTAAAAGAAAAACTCGCCCTCAAAGAATGAATTCAAAACCTCTTTAAAAAAAAAGAGTTAAGAGAGCACCTTCAGTTGAAGAAAGCTCCTCCTTAACAACTGAATTTTAAAAACTGATTGACAAACAATTTTTCTGTTTGAGAGTAAAAGAAAAACTCCCCCTCAAAAATCTCATATTTGAAAAGTAATTATTCAATCATTCATTGAGAGGTTATAATCATTCAAGCAACGTAGACAAGAAATCTGGAAATATTCATTCATTCACAATGAAACACAGCTGAATAAGCATGATGTTTATTTAACCAAATAAATTTTCTTGTATTTTACATTTGAGTACATACATCAGTTGAATGGAAAATTGCTACTACAATAGCATATTTTAAACAACATCAGATATCAGTCGGTTTATGTGTGACAGAACTGGATATACCAACTGGTTACCTTGATGCTTGAAATGCTGCACCGATCGTGAGTTCAATTTGCTAGAGAAACGAGATAATTTGCCTTGAACTTGATCTCTATGCTTACCCAACTGGTCGAGCAGACTAAAACTAGGCTCAAACAGAATACATCTGGTGATTGAATCAACCAACGTCCCAGCATAGATGAGTTTCTTTTAAAGAACAGCTGACCTGGTAGGCTTGCAACTGAAATCTTGTTCTTCGAATAATTTAGCTGTGCATCTTGATAGATGAAGCTCAAGACCCTGCAGGCTGATTAAAGCCCCAAAGCAAGGAGTGGAGAGAAGTGGCGACAACGTTAATGTTGCGTGTTTTCTTAAATGCTCGCAAGGCATGATGTCAAGTTATAGTAAAATGTACTTTTGAGTGCAAGTGTCGATCCCACGAGGAGTGTGTATAAAAATATATATCAATGCTTGTAATTAAAATAGTTAAGACTTTATCTAGACAAATCAATAACTAGATTGGTTTGTTTGAACGAATTAATTAAAAACAAAGGATTAATCTAATCACCGAATTGAATAATAACAATTAAGAATAACAATTAGAGAAAATATCGAGAGAAATGATTTCACCAAGTTTCCACGACAATTATTCCCAGTTAAATTTATATTCCTGAATTCCAATTATTTAATGGCCAAGAACACATAATTATTTTATTCCCCATTTCCC
Organism: Primulina tabacum; assembly: GCF_025594145.1. Taxonomy (NCBI): domain Eukaryota; kingdom Viridiplantae; phylum Streptophyta; class Magnoliopsida; order Lamiales; family Gesneriaceae; genus Primulina; species Primulina tabacum. Next base: position 27,574,357 of record NC_134551.1, read on the forward strand.
AAGTGACGAATAAATTATATCAATCAAACTTCGATTCAATTATTCCTAATAAAATCTAAGTTTAATTGATAAATGCAAAATATTGTTCTTACCTAAGCCTCGCTAAAGTTATACGCCTTCCGAACAATATAAACATACAACGATGTGTCTCTAATGATCTATAATCCTAGTCCCTCTCCCGAGTTATAGATTAATCAAACAACAAACAATTTATGGCCAGTAAAATTGCAGTGAAATAAACACAGAGAAACACAATTAAATATAAATGGAATTCAATCATATAAAATAACCACGTCAAATTACCGTATCCACAAAGCTACATTATTCTCTAGAATGAAAATTTAGTTCATCACAAAATCCAAGCGAAAACAAGACATATTCGTAGTTCTAGACATCGCTACACAGTAGAATATAGAAACGAAGGGAAAGATAACAAATCCGAAGTGTCGTATCCGTCCCCAGATCCGTTGTTCTTCGTATTTGAGACTGTTCTTCGCACTCTGAATCCTTGTCTCGTATATGCGCTCCGATTTCTCGTGTCTTTCTCCAATGATGGCTGCCCCTTCCGTGACTTAAGAATCGCGATTTTATAGTTTTCTGGAACTCATCGCGCACGGTTGCGCAAGTTCTGGTGCGGCTGCTTCTCCTTGCTGGCCCGTGCATGTGTGCACACGGTCGCGCATGAAGTCGCGCGGCCGCGCGTAAGTTTCTGGTCATTTCGCCTGTATTGGTGCGCGCGCGCCTGCGCGTGATGTGGCGTGGCCGCGCGCAAGTCTCTGGCCGATTATTTCATGTATGTGCGCGCGGCTGCGCGTGATCTCGCGCAGCTGCGCGCGAGGTTCTGTCCGATAGTGTGTTGGTTGTGCTCTTGTTTTCTTGGCTCACTTGGCTTCGTGTCCGCTTTTTCTCCATTCCTGAAAAGACAATCAAAACAAACCAAAAACGCATAATTCTATTCGAAACAAGTATAATTCAAAATGGAATTTAACATAAATTAAGTGCAAATCTTGCACTTATCAAACCCCCCAAACTTGAACTTTTGCTAGTCCCGAACAAAATAGAATAAAAGCTAATAATTAAGGAAAAAATTACGCAAACTACTATAGTCATGGATATGCGAAAAGTGATGTTGACCTCCAACTTATCTAAATTCATGTAATTCATGATTTTTCAAGAGTCACGTGTGTGTGTGGTATGTCAATGTTCGTTTACCCAATCGAATGCTCAAATAGAGTTGTAATACCCATTCGCCTTACAGAATCAAGAAATCCTCAGTTCAGTTCAACTCACACTTCATCAACATATATATTTGCATTCACAGATCACATAGGACTTTATCGGTGATTATTTGGCTCAAAAGATAGTCAACACAAGTATGTCAAAGATGAAATCACACAATGAGATGCTTGCAAGCAAGTGATTAGAGTTTACACGTGTTGACAATGTTTTTCAGGTATCCATAGGCTTGACTTGAAAAACTTTTCTCCACTAGTATATTGGATAAATGTGACAAGGTTAATAGGTCTTGTAGGCTTGTAACGTTAGGCCACGGCTCATGGCTACAATAAAAGGTATGGAAATCAAAATTTGAGAGAAATAATCAAATCTTCATCATTTTCACTCTCATTTCATTCACCATCGCTTTATTGTTTTCTTCCCAATCATATCCTCCATTTTCCAATTTTTCCTTTTTCACCACTTTTGTTTGATTCATTCCTTTGATCTCTTTCCTTTTTCTTTTTGCCAACTCCTTTTTGCACATTTAATTTTGCTTTTTCTTTTCAAGGAGTACTTGAATCAATACAACACTAATGATCTTATTTCTCTCAACATTAGGTAGGAAAATAAGTGTATAAGCTTCATTTGTTAGTTGTTGTGGGATATAGAATAGATACAAGTGGGGGCTAATTGTATGTCATTGACACACACCACTTAATTTTTAGTAGGCTTAAAATGGGACACAAGGGATATTTCATGTTCATTTGGTAGGCTTGAAGGCTCAATGGTTCCAAAGATCGCTTAAATCTTTCCTAAGTCACATATTATCCGTATTTCGCCTCGAAAAGTGTTCAAGAAAGTTCTACATTTCCGTCAATCCATTAGTCAACTCATAAAAACTAATCACATGCATTTGTTCAACAAAAAATGATATACAAGGTAGGTACAAAGAAGTTCTAAGCATATCAATTAATTCGAAGCTCAAAGGGCTACAATTGATAGTAAACAAAGAACAAAGGCCTAAGGATATTGTGAAAAAAATTATCTAGATCATTTCTATGTTTGCAAAAGTGTCAATCAATGTCATGCAAGAATTACCAAGAATCAGGTCTCCCTCATCTATTTAGCATCACAGGCATGCAACTTGTCTCTAAGCAACGATAGTATCAACAAACACGACAGTGCAAAATAATTGTGACTCCTAAGTTATCATGAACACATATATACTTCAGGATTGCAATTCAATTTTCATCATCGGTCACACATTTTACTTATCCATCACTTTTCCTAACAAATCTAGCATGCAAAAAATAAAAACTAAAGAAAGAAAAAAATCAATTTAACTACTGAGCAATAAAAAAAAATTCTAACAAACAAGCAAGCAATTTCACCCCCCCAAACTTAAAGTATGCATTTTCCTCAATGTATAGAAATAAAGAACACGACAACACATACCTCGCGCACGAGTTCGTGGAATAAAAATTGAAAGCAAAGCATCAGAATCGTATAAAGGATAGAAAGGCACAAATAGTAGAAACAAAGTTGTCGTGGAAAATTTTCGATACTCAGAGTTCGTGGAATGATCGAAGGGATAGATTTTTGAAGTCTATTCAAAATTTAGGAAACAGATGAAAGTTAGACTTCAAGAACGGGTGAAAGTTGGACTCAAATTGGGATACACTAGGCTTTTGCCAAAATTTGACTTTGCCAAATTTTGTCTATCAAAATCCCAGCGGGATTATGAACCTGGCGGCTCTAATACCACTTAAATGTCACGCCCCGAGTCCGAAGCGTCGGTGACATCCGACATCGTTTAACAATTACTTGAAAACAATTAAGTCTCGTATCAAAATGCCAAAAACCAGTCTTTTTCATAAATTAAACATTGTCTGTACATTGACAATAGAATTAGAAATACATCAGAGTTTCAAATAGCGGAAACGAAAGGAAAGCAAAATCTTGAGTTCTGATCTTGATCTCCGGTTCACAAACCCAGAAAGCATCTTGCCTTCCTCATTCAGTTGCTCCTCATTTTTATCTGAAATTTGTAAGGGGTGAGTGTTTTGGGAAACACTCAGCAAGTGGGGGTCGATCGATTCAAAAGATATATATAGAACTTAGTTTTCTTAAAACGTTGTTTTAACAGACTTTCAAAACATAATATTCTTAGCTTATCAGGACAGAGACAAATCGAACAAATGACAGAATTCATCAGATGATTCAGAACAATTCAGAAACAGATCAATTCAGAACAGAACATATCAGAACAGACAGAACACTGTTACTCATCTCATTTCCATGGTCAAATTGTCCCCAATATGTTAGTCCTCTAAGAGGTGAGGCCAGAACATGGTTTTATACCCACCAATGGGGCCAGACAAAACATGATTTTATACCCACCAATGGGGGCCAGACAGAATTACAATTCTTGTCCCATATCAAATTGAGTCGTAACATTGTACACAGAATTCAGAAACAACAGACAGACTTATCAGATTTCTCAGAGTTCAACATTTCAGATTTTTAGACAGACACAGCGGAATCAAAGATATTCGAAGAGCGAACGAAGCATATAATCGATCGAAATTTTAAAAGGTAGACTGACATTTTCGAAATTTAGGACACACATTCATGCATGTCATATTATTGATATCAAAGTTTAAAATACAACAAAATATGTAACACGACAACACATACCTCGAGTTGTCGTCCGCAGCATCTTCATCATCCACGTCCATGGGCTGCGGCGGTGATAGATCTGGTGGTGGGTAGAATTAACAACTAAGGTAGTAAAATAAAATAAAATAATAAAAACAAAATGGATGTTAAAAAAATAAAAATTGTGTGTTACCTCCCACACAGCGCTTGGTTTAACGTCGTCAACCCGACTGTCACTAGACTGCTCAAGGTGGGTCGTATGATTTCTTGGATGCCCTTATTGCCACCAGTTGACCTTCAACTTCCATGGTCATCTTTCCTCGTTTCACGTCAATGATGGCTCCAAAAGCAGCCAATAATGGTCGTCCTAGAATGATGTGAACGTTCTGATTATTCTCCATGTCAAGTGCCTCGAACTCTGCTAAAACCTTCAATTTGTCGATCCAAAGTTCAACATCTTCCACGATGCCCAACGGTGTCCTGATAGATTTATCTGCCATCTGTAAGCTTAGTCCTGTGGGCCTCATCCTACTCAATCCAAGTTTCTCGTAGAGAGAACTTGGCATTAAATTTATGCTCGCTCCTAAGTGACAGATAGCTTTTTCCACTAAATGATCCCCTATTTAACATGGCATAATAAATTCACCGAGATCTAGCAACTTCTATGGACGATTTCTTCGCGTTCCTTCGGTAAATTCACCTCCCAACTTATCTGTAAACTCATTATTAGTGTGTAGGTTCTTGAGATCTTCAAGACTTTTTTTTCTTTTGAAATTCGGCTTGTAATTGTAAAAATCTCTAGGGTAGGGAAGTAAAGAAATATCAATGTATTGATTTAAATCATACCTCTCATATTTCTTACCTCGGGCTCTTTTGGTTGGAGTTAGCTTTTCATCCCCGAACAGGTGTGGGTTCAACCTCCTTCTCTTCACTGCCTATCACACCTAACTCTTCATGCGGTATAAAAATGGCATTCACTTCTCTCATATTTGGGTCTGCAGTCTTTGAGACTGTGCCTGATGGTTGAGACGTGAGTTGCTTTGTTATCTGCCCCACTTGCGATTCAAGGATTTTCAAGATCGCACCAATACTTGCCATGTGGGTCTCTAGGTTGTCAAGCCTAGACTTAGTCCTAGCCATCCTCTTACAAGATTCAGAAACGAATGTCCCGACCAAGTCCCTCAAATGATGGCTTCCCTTCCCCATTTGATGTATTGAACCCCGGTGGAAGATTCAATACATTCTTATTGTTTGCATATGAAAAATTCTCATGATTTCTCAAACCAGGATGATAAGTGTTAGGGGGAGGGTTACTGATGAAAACATGGTTGGCCAAGCACCAAAGAAGGCATGGGAGTTGTTGGAGTTGCCCGAAGGACCTATAACTAGGGGACGTAGTAAGAAGTTTAAAGAAGCACTTCAAGGACTCATGAAAAGCTATCAAGGAAGTCCTACAAGTTGGGTGTATAAATTAGAGAAGCTTGGTGAACATGGGCACAAAGATGGAAGTATTTGGAATGTTATTCAAGTGATAAAGGACCATGAGGACAGCAGCACACGCGCCACAGCGCATGATTCCGCGCACCCACGAGCAAAAAACCGAGAGCGCCGCGCCCCCGCGCGACTTCCTGCACGGCCGCGCGCTGCCATGGCGCCACAACTGGCGCTACCGCGCGCCGGAGGCTGCCCTTGTGCAGGAACCTGCGCGCATCCGCGCGAGTTCTTGCGCCAACGCGAGCCCTTCCGTGTCAAAATTGTTATCTACTTTTATTAAGCCTTTTCACACAACTTTTCTTGTATTTTATTGTTTATATAATGCAGTGTAAGGACTATGAACAAAACATTATTGAAGATTGATAAAAATATTTTGAAGAGTTTCTCTCAAATTTGCAAGGCATCTTGCTTTGTTCAACACAAATCAAACTTATCAAAGATTGCATCTTTGTGGCGTTTGTCGATTGTTTTTCGCTTGGATTGTCAAAACAAGATCTTTGAAGGTTCGTTTGAAATTCAATTGTTCTTATCGTTGATGTTTGTTGCTAATTGTTAATCGCTTAGAGGTGAATATCACAAATATTTACTTGTTTCAAAAGAACGGGACAATATAATCGATCCTTGTTCGTTATTGAATTGAGGGCTCGATTTCAATAATCGTGTTTGCCTTTCATTCGTACGAGGATTCGCATCATTTGGTATCAGAGCTTTGGCTCATTGAATTCAAGTAAGTTATCGTTGTTGTTATTTTTCAGATCTGTCTCAAATTTCATTCTGTTCTCAGATCTGTGGTATCCTTTTGTTTCTATTGTCATATCTACCAAAAACAAAAAAAAAATTCGTTCTATTTCATTTTTGTTTATCCTTTGTTCGATCTGCGTTATTTCTATCATCCTTTGTTATTTGATAATCCAGAATTCTCGAAAAATTTGTTCTGTGTTATTCTATCGTTCTTGTTTTTGTGCAATCCAAGTGAGACAGTTGCAAGTGTTCACAAGTTGAATCTTGTTATTTTGATAAAAAAAAATTATAAAGATTTATCTCATTTTTGAAAGAACTATCAAATTCGAGTGAAAAATATTTGAGTGCGAATGTTATTTCTTTGGAGTGATCGTGAGAATTTGGGTAAGGAAAATCTTTTATTTCTACTAACATTTTCTTGCAGGTACAAAATCTAAAAGTAAAATGGAGAGGGAAGTAGGAGAAAGTTCGAATCAGGGGTTGTCTAAGGTTCAAATGGAGGCGTTATATGGGTATTTTAGTAGAATGATGAGGGCTGAGTTGGATCCTTTATATGAGAGGTTGGATAGGCTTGAGGTTAGCACTAGTGAAAATAAATCTAAGCCTAAAGGTTTGGGTACAGTTGAAGAAGAAGAGGATGATTATGATTTGGGTGTAGAAGAGGAAAGTCAAAATGAGAACTGGGGTAGGATGCGGGCGAAGTAGAGGAGGATTTGGTAGGGGAAGAAGAGAAGCCGTACGGGGTAGGTACAATGATGTGAATAAAGAAGATAGTAACAAAGGAAGCATTAAAATGAAAATTCCGTCATTCCATGGTAAGTCAGACCCTGAAGCTTATTTAGAATGGGAAAAGCGAGTTGAATTTGTTTCTGATTGTCACCATTGTTCTGAACTCAAAAAGGTTAGGTTGGCCGTGGTTGAATTTGTTGATTATGCACTTATTTGGTGGGATCAATTAGTGACCACTAAAAGAAGATGCAATGAGTGACCTATAGAAACTTGGGCTGAAATGAAGAGCGTAATGAGGAAGAGTTTTGTACCAAATCACTACTATAGAGAAATGTTTAGGAAGTTACAAACCTTGAGACAGGGTATGAAGAGTGTTGAGGACTACTATAAAGAGTTGGAAGTAGTCATGATTAGAGCAAACATAGATGAGGATAGTGAGGCTACTATGGCTCGTTTTATGTGTGGTTTCAACAGGGAAATTCAAGACCAAGTGGAGCTTAGACATTACTTGGATCTAGATGAAATGGTGCAGATGGCGATAAAAGTGGAGCAACAACTCAAGAGGAGAGGAGTTGGCCGTACCACACAAGCTGGGAATACATCAACACCTTGGCGTTCCAACGTTGTTAAACGTGAAGAAAGCAAGGTAGTGGTCAAGCCCAAAGTTGACATTAAACAGGAGGCGCCTAAGCAGGGAATGCAAGGTAAACCTGAAACTCCTATTAATCGTTCTAGAGATATCAAATGTTTTAGGTGTAAAGGAGTTGGACATATTGCTAGCCAATGTCCCAATAAAAGGGTGATGGTGTTGAATAATTATGGGGAGTATGAATCTCATAGTGAGGGAGATGATGGAGAGGGTGAAGATGAGATGCCTGCATTAGAGGATCCTGATGAGGGATATGAGGCAGTTGTGGGTGAAGCGTTAGTGACTAGGCGTATAATGAGTACCCAAGTCAAAGAAGAAGAAACAAACCAAAGGGAAAACTTATTCCATACTAGGTGTTTCTTCAATGGCAAGGTTTGCAATTTTATTATAGATGGAGGAAGTTGTACCAATATTGCTAGTCTTGAGATGGTTGAAAAATTGAGCTTGCCTACTTTGAAACATCCTCAACCATATAAGCTACAGTGGTTGAATGACTGTGCTGAAGTGAAAGTGAACAAACAAGTCTTGGTTGCGTTTTCGATTGGGAAGTATATTGATGAGGTGTTATGTGACGTGGTACCAATGCATGCTTGTCATTATTTTGTTAGGGAGACCATGACAATATGATAGACAAGTGACACATGATGGGTTTAAAAATAGATATTCTTTTGTACTCAAGAAAGAACCCATTGTTTTACTTCCTTTGTCCCCAAAACAAATAATGGAGGACCAACGAGAAAAGAAAAAAAGGGATGAGGCCGAAAGAAAGAGTGAATTAAAAAGTGAGATGGCCTTTGAAAAGAAAAATGAAATGGCTAAAAACAAAAGTGATAAAAAAATTGAGATAGCCATACAAAAGAAAAATGATGAAAAAGAAAATGAGTGGAAAGAGGCTAAAAAGAAAATATATATGGCCCAAAAGAGTGATATGAAACAATTGTTGCACACACATGATACACTTGTGTTGATTCTGTACAAAGAGATTCTCTTTAACACAAGTGATATAGCCGGAAATCTTCCGAGCATTGTTGTTTCCCTTTTGCAGGAGTTTCATGATATATTTCCGGAGGAACTACCTCAAGGAATACCACCATTGAGGGGGATTGAGCACCAAATTGATTTTGTGCCCAGAAGTGCATTGCCAAATCGTCCAGCTTATAGAAGCGATCCGGAGGAGACTAAGGAGCTTCAATGGCAGGTAAGTGAGTTGTTAGATAGGGGTTTTGTGCGTGAGTCCATGTCTCCTTGTGCTGTACCTGTTTTATTAGTTCCTAAGAAAGATGGTTCATGGCGTATGTGTGTGGATTGTAGGGCAATCAATAATATAACCATCAAGTATAGGCATCCCATACCTAGACTAGATGATATGTTAGATGAGTTGCATGGTGCATGTATTTTTAGTAAAATTGATTTAAAAAGTGGTTATCATCAAATTAGAATGAGGGAAGGTGATGAGTGGAAAACGGCATTTAAAACCAAATATGGGTTATGTGAGTGGATGGTCATGCCTTTTGGCTTAACTAATGCTCCTAGTACCTTTATGAGGTTGATGAATCATGTTTTGCGTGCTTACATAGGAAAATTTGCTTGTGGTTTATTTTGATGATATTCTTGTGTATAGCAAATATTTGGATGAGCATGTTAAACATTTAAGACTTGTACTGATAACACTTAGGGATGAACAATTATATGCTAATCTTAAGAAATGTAATTTTTGTACAAGCAAGCTTGTTTTTCTTGGTTTTGTGGTAAGTTCGCAGGGGATACAAGTGGATGAGGATAAGGTAAGTGCTATTCGAGATTGGCCAACACCTGCTAATGTTAGTCAAGTTCGAAGCTTTCATGGTCTTGCAAGCTTCTAAAGGAGGTTTGTAAAAGATTTTAGCACACTGGCTGCATCGATGACGGCGGTGATTAAGAAAAACGTTCCATTTCATTGGGACGAAGAGCAAGAGAAGTCTTTTAATATTATTAAACAAAAATTAATTAATGCGCCTTTACTTGTTTTGCCTGATTTTTCTAATACTTTTGAAATTGAATGTGATGCTTCAGGTGTAGGTATTGGTGGTTTTTTGATGCAAGGAGGACGACCAGTGGCGTACTTTAGTGAGAAACTCAATGGAGCAGCGCTGAATTATCCAACGTATGACAAGGAGTTGTACGCGCTTGTGAGGACTTTGGAGATGTGGCAACACTACTTGAGGCCTAAGGAGTTTGTGATCCATACCGATCATGAGTCTCTAAAGTATCTTAGGGGACAACAGAAACTGAACAAGCGGCATGCCAAGTGGGTGGCATTCATAGGGACATTTCCCTACATAATCAAATACAAACAAGGTAAGGATAATGTAGTGGCCGACGCACTATCACGGAGGTACATAATAATCTCTACCTTGGATTCGAAAATCTTGGGATTTGAGCATGTGAAAGAGTTATATTTGTTGGATGAGGATTTTAAGGAGATATTTGAAACATGTATGCATGGTCCACATGATAAATTTTATTTACATAATGATTTTTTGTTTAGAGAAGATAGATTGTGCATTCCTAAGTCATCGATTCGTGAATTATTTGTGAGGGAGGCACATGGTGGTGGTTTAATGGGGCACTTTGGTGTGGCTAAAACTTTGAGTTGTTTGCATGAACATTTTTATTGGCCACATATGAAACGTGATGTTGAACGTGTTTGTGAAAAATGCATTACTTGTAGACAAGCAAATTCTAGAACACAACCACATGGCTTGTATACACCACTTCCTGTTCCTAATGAACCTTGGATTGATATTTCTATGGATTTTGTTTTAGGTTTGCCGAGGACTAAGAAGGGGAGAGATTCAATATTTGTTGTTGTTGATAGATTTTCTAAGATGGCACATTTTATTGCTTGTAACAAAACTGATGATGCATCAAACATTGCGGATTTGTTCTTTAAGGAAGTCGTTAGGTTGCATGGTATGCCTAGGACAATTGTATCTGACCGTGATGTTAAATTTTTGAGTTACTTTTGGAAAAATTTGTGGGCTAAACTTGACACTAAACTGATGTTTTCTACTACATGTCATCCACAAACGGATGGACAAACGGAAGTTGTTAATAGAACTCTAGGAACACTTTTGCGTGCTATACTCAAAAAGAACATGAAAAATTGAGAAGAATGTTTGTCATTTGTTGAGTTTGCTTATAACCGTAGCATGCATTCTACTACGAATTATTCACCATTTGAGATTGTTTATGGTTTTAATCCTTTAACTCCTTTGGATTTGATGTCTTTGCCTGTGAGTGAAAGGTTGAACATGGATGGCAAAAAGAAAGCTGAATTCGTTAAAAGTTTGCATGAGAAGGTCAAGGATAACATCGAGAAGAAGAATTTACAATACACGAAGCAAGCCAATAAGGGGAGGAAAAAGATGGTTTTTGAAAAGGGAGATTGGGTGTGGTTGTACTTGAGGAAGGAAAGATTTCCAGAAAAACGACGTTTCGAAGCTCTTACCTAGGGGTGATGGACCATTTCAAGTGATTAAAAGGATTTACGACAATGCCTACAAATTAGACCTACCAGGTGAGTACAATGTTAGTTCTACTTTTAATGTTAGTGATTATTCATTGTTTGATGTAGGAGATGATCAAGATTTGAGGACAAATCCTTTTCAAGAAGGGGAGGATGATGAAAACATGGTTGGCCAAGCACCAAAGAAGGCATGGGAGTTGTTGGAGTTGCCCGAAGGACCTATAACTAGGGGACGTAGTAAGAAGTTTAAAGAAGCACTTCAAGGACTCATGAAAAGCTATCAAGGAAATCCTACAGGTTGGGTGTATAAATTAGAGAAGCTTGGTGAACATGGGCACAAAGATGGAAGTATTTGGAATGTTATTCAAGTGATAAAGGACCATGAGGACAGTAGCACACGCGCCACAGCGCATGATTCCGCGCACCCGCGCACATAAAACCGAGAGCGCCGCGCCCCCGCGCGACTTCCTGCGCGGCCGCGCGCCATGGCGCCACAACCGGCGCTACCGCGCGCCGGAGGCTGCCCTTGTGCATGAACCTGCGCGCATCGGCGCGAGTTCTTGCGCCACCGCGCGCCCTTCCATGTTAAAATTGTTATCTACTTTTATTAAGCCTTTTCACACAACTTTTCTTGTATTTTATTGTTTATATAATGCAGTGTAAGGACTATGAACAAAACATTATTGAAGATTGATAAAAATATTTTGAAGAGTTTCTCTCAAATTTGCAAGGCATCTTGCTTTGTTCAACACAAATCAAACTTATCAAAGATTGCATCTTTGTGGCGTTTGTTGATTGTTTTTCGCTCGGATTGTCAAAACAAGATCTTTGAAGGTTCGTTTGAAATTCAATTGTTCTTATCGTTGATGTTTGTTGCTAAGTGTTAATCGCTTAGAGGTGAATATCACAAATCTTTACTTGTTTCAAAAGATCGGGACAACATAATCGATCCTTGTTCGTTATTGAATTGAGGGCTCAATTTCAATAATCGTGTTTGCTTTTCATTCGTACGAGGATTCGCATCAGTTACCTCGATATCCTCCATAGCCTCCAAAGTTCTTGTTGTTGACGTACTGCACTTCTTCAGGAATTTGCGATTCTTCAACGACAAACTGATGCTCCCTCAGTGTTTGATGTACTCACTTTATTCATAGTCGCTATCTGTGTAGTCAATGCTGATACTTGTGCAGTGAGTGTTGTGATAGGATCCACAGCATAAACTCCAGCAGTCCTCTGAACTCCTGATCTCTCCGACGACCACTGGTAGCTATTAATAGTCATCTGCTCAAGCAATTCATAGGCTTGAGCAGGAGATTTGGCAAAGATCGTGTCACCTGCCGCTGCATCTACTGTTGTCCATGTCTGACCATTCAACCCGTTATAGAATAGCTCAATCTGCACCCACTCTTCAAAACCATGATTCGGGCACCTCCGTAACAACACTTTATACCTTTCCCAATCTTCATACAACTGCTCGAAGTCGGTCTGTCTAAAAGTGCTGATCTCAATCTTCAATTGTGCAGACTTCGCAGGGGGAAAATATTTAGAAAGGAACTTCGTCGCTAGCTCCTGCCATGTCGTGATGCTTCCCAAGGGAAGAGATTGTAACCATCCTCTTGCTTGGTCCCTAAGATAAAAAGGAAACAAGCGCAATCGAATTATATCATCAGAAACACCATTTATTTTTACTGTGTCAGTGATTTCAAGGAATGTTCTGAGATGTAGATGAGGATCTGCAGTAGCGGTTCCAGAAAACTGGTTTTGTTGAACCATATTGATAAGAGCGGGTTTCAGCTCGAAATTATTAGCATTTATGGTCCCTCGAACGATGCCAGAATAATGAGTGTTGATCACTGGTCGGAAGTGATCTCTGATAGGTATAGCTTTTGGCGGATTATGTCTGTCATTCTCTCTGTGTTCAGCAATTGCTTGGATCTATTCCCTTCTTCCTTTTCTTAATCTTCTCGCAGTTCTTTCGATCTCAAGGTCAAAAATCAGGAAGTCGTAGTTTTGCGATCTTAGCATACACTGTCAAGCAGAAAAAATGAACAACCCAATAAATATAAAAATAAAAATAAAATAAAGCTCTAAATTAAAATCTAGACTAATTGGTAACAATATTGATATAAATTTAAATTTTGACACTCTCCCGGCAACGGCGCCAAAAACTTGTTGCGTGTTTTTCTTAAATGCTCGCAAACGTACGATGTCAAGTTATAGTAAAATGTACTTTTGAGTGCAAGTGTCGATCCCACGAGGAGTGTGTATAAAAATATATATCAATGCTTGTAATTAAAATAGTTAAGAATTTATCTAGAAAAATCAATAACAAGATTGGTTTGTTTGAACAAATTAATTAAAACAAAGGATTAATCTAATCATCGAATTGAAGAATAACAATTAAGAATAACAATTAGAGAAAATATCTAGAGAAATGATTTCACCAAGTTTCCACGACAATTATTCCCAGTTAAATTTATATTCCTGAATTCCAATTATTTAATGGCCAAGAACACATAATTATTGTATTCCCACTTTCCCAAGTGACGAATAAATTATATCAATCAAACTTCGATTCAATTATTCCTAATAAAATCTAAGTTTAATTGATAAATGCAAACGATTGTTCTTACCTAAGCCTCGCTAAAGTTATACGTCCTTCCGAACGATATAAACATACAACGATGTGTATCTAATGATCTATAATCCTAGTCCCTCTCCCGAGTTATAGAATTAATCAAACAACAAACAATTTATGGCCAGTAAATTGCAATGAAATAAACACAGAGAAACACAATTAAATATAAAATGGAATTCAATCATATAAAATAACCACGTCAAATTATCGTATCCACAAAGTTACATCATTCTCTAGAATGAAAATTTAGTTTATCACGAAATCCAAGCGAAAACAAGACATATTCATAGTTCTAGACATCGCTACACAGTAGAATATAGAAACGAAGGGAAAGATAACAAATCCGAAGTGTCGTATCCGTCCCTAGATCCGTTGTTCTTCGTATTTGTGACTATTCTTCGCACTCTGAATCCTCGTCTCGTGTATGCGCTCCGATTTCTCGTGTCTTTCTCCAATGACGGCTGCCCATTCCGTGACCTAAGAATCGCGATTTTATAGTTTTCTGGAACTCATCTCGCACGGTTGCGCAAGTTCTGGCGCGGCTGCTTCTGCTCGCTGGCCCGTGCATGTGTGCGTGCAATCGCGCGGCCGCGCGTAAGTTTCTGGTCATTCGCCTGTATTGGTATGCGCGCGCCTGCGCTGTGATGTGTGGCGCGGCCGCGCGCAAGTCTCTGGCCGATTCTTTCATGTATGTGCGCGTGGCTGCGCGTGATCTCGCGCAGCTGCGCAGCGAGATTCTGTCCGATAGTGTGTTGGTTGTGCACTTATTTTCTTGACTCACTTGGCTTCGTGTACCGCTTTTTCTCCATTCCTGAAAGACAATCAAAACAAACCAAAAACGCATAATTCTATTCGAAACAAGCATAATTCAAAATAGAATTTAATATAAATTAAGTGAAAATCTTGCACTTATCAATTAGTTGCAGAAACAATCCTCTCGACCCTTCGCAATGAGTGATAGATAAAAATTTTCAAATAATTATGAAAATTGTATGAAATACTGTTAAATAGATTTTAACACTATTTAAAGTAACATATTTTAAAACAAAGTTTTCTTCAAATGTTCTTCTTAGAACAGCTACCTTTGATACCAATTAAAGGAACGTGTGCTGGAGCCTTTGAAGTCATTTCAAAAACAATATTCTCCAGTAAGGTGCAATAGCTCGTGTTCTAAGAATGTTAACATCGATCAATTAAATCAAGTTTGGTTAAAAACCAAGAGGAAGAAACACGATGTAATCCTTCGTGAAGAAGACTGTTAAATTAGAAAATGTTTTAACTTATGTAAACTGAATAACTGAAAAGCAGAGGATCAGTTGTCACATACTGATGCTCTAACTGATCAAGTCAGTTTGAAAACAACAGTTAATCAGTTAAAAACACAAGATATGTATATGGATGTTCAGAGACTTCAACTGCTCCTACGTCACCCCTTCTACCACCTCGGATAGGATTCAATAGAAGACTTTCTTTTATACAACTACTTGTACACACCGACCCAGCTTAGGACTTATCCACTGCCTAACTTATGTAATGCCCGAGAATTTTGTTATTGTAATCTGAAATGATTTGTTGATAATTGATTTGATTATAGACGGAAAGGATCAGACCGGGAAAGACGAAAAAAGACGTGAATTATGTGCGCGCAAGCGCTGTGGAAATCCTTACGCCTTTGAACTTCTTAGAATTGTGATTACGCAAATTCCGTCCGTCTGATTTTCAATCCGACTTCAATATCGTGTTTCTATCGACAAGAGCTGCAACTGGACATTGAGTGTTGACAGGCTTCGAATTTGAGACTTCGACAGATCGACAAGAGAAAGGTATAAATCAATGTTGAACCGGGAAGATACGACTCGAGTTTGATTTGACTTGAGTTTCCCAAAACCACATACTTTACTTTATTGCATTGATATTTGCAAGTCATGAGATTGATATGCTTAGTCTATTGATTTATAACAAAGCATGTGTCGAGTCATGGGCGGATGTGCCTAGTCATTGCGGAGGTGCCAAGTCTTTGGCGGATGTGCCAAGACACTGGATGTTGGTTTATATCGATGTTTGCTTAGGAGCAGATCGGCTTCTATCGCTGAGATTCGGTATATTGTGCCAATATCCAGGAACCGGAATCCCTAGATTAGAGATGAGTCGAGTCTGAGATGACGAGTCCAGAGTTTATTTACAGCTTTATATCGATTCATGTCTTTCAGATTTTGATACATGATATTGATATTTGTTTCATACTTTTATATCTGTTTATATGATTGTATGTATACATTGTTTATACTGGGATGTATTTCTCATCGGAGTTATCCGGCTGTTGTTGTGTTTGTATGTGTGCATGACAACAGGTGGGACTAGGATCAGGGTCACGAAGAGGATGAGAGATTCAAGATTAGCGTGGAGATCCGGACTTAGAAGTAGATGAGTTTTCAGTACTTGAAGTAGTGACTGAACACTAGTTTGAAATAAATGTACTTTGTACAGGACTTGTACTTTACTGTTGATATTTATATCAGACTGATTTCATTATGTTACGCACTTATGTATTTTAAAAAAAAAAATTATACCCATATTAATTAAATGATCCTAATAATGAATAAAAATACGAATTAGGTTCGGGTCCCCACAACTTAACTCCTAGTCTAGACTGAAGGCAGCACATTTCAGCCAACACTTCTTTAATGTCTATGTGAGAAAGACTACATACACAAGTTTAACATCTTTGTGCAAAACTATATTTGGGTGGTGGTGAGTATGTACGGGTGTGAGAACTGAACAAGGATGTTCTCACACACTGAGGGAAATAAGCTTCTTAAACTAACATGATAACACGTTGAAGTGTCCCTCTGGGCTTATTTGCTTCTAGGAAGCTGATAAGCATTTATCGTGCCCTCTTGGTTTTTTTTCCACACCTCGATTCTTCACTGATCTTCTATTTATATAGGCGGGAAACTGATCGTACAGTGAGACTCAATAATTGTATCCTTGAATTTTGAATTCGTTCCTTGGACTTTGTGTCTCAACTATTTGAATGCCCTTCTGAAACGTTTGTCTTTAATGCTCTAATGAAACGTTCATTATTGTCCTTTGATTAGGACAATTGCTTTGTACCTGTGTATAGCTGGAAACCACTAAATGAGTTTTTCTTCATCTACAACTGAAAGATTTTTAACTGAAGCTTTGAACTAGTCAGCCTGAACTGATCTTCAGTTGGGCTGGTGAAATCAGTTGACTCGTCAGTTGAACTAATTTCACTCTCATTCAGTTGAACTGATCAGTTGGGCTTCTTCATCAATTGAACACTCCTTCAGGTGGCCAGGCTTCTGAGGTTCTCCTGCTGAACCACCTATCAACTGGACGATCAGCTAAACTACTCATTTGACGTATCAGTCCACCTGATTTGGTTTGTGCAATCAGTTGGGTCTTCAGTTTGCGCTGTAAACAACTCGTAACTGATCCTAGCTTCTGCACACTAAGGTAAATCATTAGTAACACAAAATAACAAGTTTTGTTAATATCAAAATTAAGATTGCGAACTTGAAAAGTTTCAACACTCTCTCATGATCAATAAAGGCTCGAAAGTTATTTTCTCAATCCTTTCCACTCACTCACAAAGTATGTGTGAGTTTAAAATTTTAGGCACTCTCAATCCTCTCCACTCACTCTAATTGATTTTAATTGCTAAATTGATTATGTTGATATGTTTATATGATTTTAAAATAGTTTTCCACTTGAATGCATTAAAATGTATTTTTAAAGGTTATTCGAGTTGCGATCGAGGAACGGTGACTTATGGCTGAAAAATGAAAAATATTTTTATTAAATAATTTTTTTTAATTATTTAAAATAAGGTTGATGTTTTTTATTTTTATTTTTTGAAAATAAGGAGTTTTGAGATGATTTTAAACGCCGAGACGTAATTTTATCGGTATTCGATATTCAACGAATATTTTGACAACTCGGCTAATAATTTCAAGAACTTTCCTAAACGAAATAATTTTTAAATGCACAAGTTGGCTTATTGGGCCTAGTATAGCTTTCTAATGGGTCCAAGCTTGCACACTAATTATTTACCAGATAATTAATCCCAAACCCTACCTCTTTATTTATAAAACTACACGCCCTCACCCTAAAATATTCACAAGATTCCTAGCACTCAAAACACACGGCACACACTGATTTTAAAGGGAAAATCATCGATTCTTGTGGATTTCAGCCAAGGTTTTCTCATCGTCGTTCTTCGCATCATCAACGTATTTTCGTGCGTTAATTACGCAAAGGCACGCCATAATTCTTCATTTTCTCATCTATCACACCCTAATATTATTTAATTATGGTTTGCATGAAAAAAAATTTACCCTTTTATTATTTTCATTTTTATGCAAAACATGGGTTTAAAGTGTGATTTTTTATCCAAAACATGAGATGTGTTTTACATGAAGGGGCTTCCATGATTAAGGAATGTATATGGGTTGTTTTACACGAGAAAAGAGTCCTAAGATTCACATGACATGCTGCACACGAAGCTAGAACAAGATGGAACCTAATTTTGCATGTTTGTGTCTTAAGGCTCGGTTGAAGGGAACCATGGTGCATGGCTTGGCTTTGGCGTGACCAGGGCTGGGCTAGGACATGGTTGGATCAGGAGAGGAGTCCTAGCGTGCACAGCAGCTGGGAAGGAGTCCTAGGAAGCAAGGACTCTACCCGCGGCTTGTCGAGAGCAGGTGTTGTGCGTGTGGAGGGTTGGCTCGGCCAAGGTGGTTAAGGCAGGGCTAGGATAGGTCTCTAGGGTCCTTAGAGGGTGCGTAAGGGTCTGGGTCTGGGGCTGGCTCGATTGTTAGAGTCCTAGCAGGTTTCGAAGGGTCCTAGTGGTTCTAGGATACTCGGCCGCTGCTTGCTACTGGTGTAGGAGGCTTCGGCTTGGGCTAGGGTCCAGTCCTAGCGGTCCAGTGGGTTCATTAGGGTCTAGGCGAGGTCTGGTTTGAAGATGTCTCAAGGTGGCTCAGGCTTGGCTCGATGAAATCGTGAGATGGTTCGAAAGTTTAGCTTAGGTGGTTCGAGAATTAGGGTTTTTATGGTTAGGGTTTGAAACATGGTTCAACGGGGTCAAATCATGGTTCACGGGGGATAATTAAATATGAAAAGTCTATAATTAAAGTTTGGGTACTTTATATTAGAATTCGAATTTATACGGGGTTAAAACGCATTAAGAATTAATAATTAAAGAATAATTAGAAAGCTTAGAATTTAAACTAAATAAAAGTATGATAAATTTAATTTAAGCTTAAATAATTATTTGGGATGACCTAGGGTCAATGAAAGTAAAAAAAATTAAAATCGAGAAATTTTACTTCTTGGAAAAAAACGATCATTTTACACCTAGAAAATAGTAAACGTCATGACAATGCTTTGAATGATGTTTTATATGTTAAAATATTTATTTTAAATGTTTATTGATTTTATGATAAAAGGTTGACGCTAAAAGATATGTTGCATGCTTGGTTTAAAAGAAAAACGATAATTATATGCATGAATTTTATAAAGTACATTAAAATATGAAATGTTGAAGGAAATGAAGTAATTGTGACAAATACAAATACTATGATATGTGAATACGTAAGGCCAAGGCTCAGTTGACGGGTAAGAGTGTCGCTGATGTCCCCACCGCCCAGCAGTGTGGTTACATCTAGATGGATCAATCGACCCCCAATACGAATAGAAAGTCACAATTAACGATCTGAATTCAACGAAAAGGAATACGTATACGTTTATGATGAATAAGAATACGTGTATCATGATATGAAAATGTTTAAGTTTATACATGATTATGAATTGTTATTTTAAGTCACTACAACAAAAACGCTAAACGACAATGGATAATATCCGTTGTAAAACCATAGCTAATTAGCGACAGTTTATGATATACCGTCGCAAATTTACCCACGGGTTTTGAGTAAGCCATCGCTCATTACGACGGTTGAAGATATACCGTCGCTAATATTAGCGAAGGTTTAGACATAATCCGTCGCTAATTTTTTATGTAAAATAAAAAAATTTCTTTTATAATTTAATAAATCTACCAAAAAAACTTACAATCTGACTAAGCTAATAATATTAATGATCTTAACTAACATTTAAAAATTTACCAAGAATTGAAGTGAAAAAACTTACCCTAAATCGAAACTAAAAGCGTCTAAGAGAGAAACATTTATCGTAGATGTGAAGCATTGTGGAGGAAAATAGACCGAAAACGCGAATATTTATAGACAGTTTGTAACAGTTGTTTTTTAATAGCGACGATTAAGCAATAGTTTAAACCAAACCATTTTGTCCAAAAAACAAGCTAATCCACAACGGTTTTTGTCGTTTGTCCCAAAAAACACGCTAATAGACAACGGTCGTTGTCTTTGACCCCAAAAAAATGCTAAAAAACAACGGCTTTTAGAAAACCGTTTTGTGAACTTTTCACCAACATTGAAGCTTCTATCTCCACACAAACCATACATCCCAAAGAGATATTCATAATTAAGCTTATAGAAATCAACATATGAAAAGTTAAACTTCTTTCCACCAGTATACTGTAATGTGTCTTCCCAAAAACACCGCCAATCCACGGTAAGCTTGTTACTGCCTTTATCAATCCCCGCGATATCAACCAGTAAAAAAAAAGGGGAAAAAATCCGAAATATCAATTGTGGAAACAACAAAAAATCAAAATGGAAAATTTTTCCCATGATCGAGGTAGTAAAGTAGCAATCGGGAAACCTTACAAGATGGATTATTTATCTAGTTTCGAGCAAATTTTATGTGCTTATTCCATAATTTTAAAATTTCAAACATTTTAAAGGTAAAAGGCATAATTTTCGACACACATACACATATACATTATTTGAACTCAACAATATCCTACCAGGATAAGCAATAATGTCGGTTAATGATTTGACTTATAGATATAATTCTCTCCATAAATCCTCATCAAATCCCATAAAACATTAATATTTTCGAGAAACACTCCTCAGACTTAAATGATCAAACACAAAATATATGTTTTAGAAAAAACTTAAAAGATTAACAAAATACTTATTATCTAGACCTCAAATTCATCGATTAAAGTGAGTTCTTCCCCCTTTTCAAAACCAAGGATAGCTAAAATAAGGATAAAGCTGGAAAATGTGTAAATGAAGTTCATACCTTGAATTTCGAATTTGAGTTCAATAGAAATGCTTAAGAGGTTGATTGAAATTTTCTCTCCTTCCCCTCTCATATAGATAGGTGTCATGTGTTTGTGTGTAGCTTATGATATAAGCTTGTTGTTAGATTAAATACCCTGCAAACCAACGGTTGACTTAGGAATTTATTGACTCAAGTGTAATAAACAATCTTTATTTTAATATAATTTAACTTTTCATTGTTTTGTTTTACTTATCTGTATACACATTCAATCATAATAGATAAAGTCCTTGATTATGCTTTAATAAAAATGAATTGTAATTCGATTTTGAAACTCATTTGTTAACACTGAATATTCTAAACTCGTTCCTAGTCGATTTAGCCGCCTAAAACATGGATAAAGGTCGCTTGAGCTCGATACTAACATCTGTGATGTTGTGTACCGCGTTTCTTGGTAAGCGCATAGAGATGTCCAAACACGCAGATGTGTAGACATATGATGATTATACCGAACAACCCTCCATCGAATTTTCCAAGAGTTTATCATTCATCGAGAGGATAAGTCGGTGATTATGATTATACACCATTAGTCCTTACGACCCGAGATAACACTGAGGCTCGATATGCTAGAGCTGTGCTTTGACTCGTTTACCGACTCCAGAAGAGTCATCAGATGGCGAGATTGGGTACAGTTGCGACACATATAGGAGCCAGTGCATTGTAGTCGGGAATTCACCGCTCACCTACGGACGTGGATATCCTATGTGAACTGATGAAATAATAGTGCGTGGAATCTCTAGCCAGAGTATGAGATGTATGTTAGAGAAGGAGTTCTCCAATAGTACAAACGATGCCACTATTTATATTTATTACATAGTATTGAATTATTATGCAACCCTCGATGAACTAATGGTTGTAGATTCGATCAGGATATATGAGATGAAGGGACCGTACTGTACGTTAATCATAACTAACTGGTTCTTGCAGGCATTATCAGTTATACCTAGGGAATCATGGGGCGATGCTGCAAGACGCTCTTATCATGATTCGATGGATTTAATCAAAAAATGGTTTATGACATTCTCATGATCAATGGTTGATACATAGAATGAGGCAATTAGGGTAAACCCGAATAAAGGATTATGTCCTGAATCACAAATAGTTGTGAACCCACGGTTAGCAGTATCCCTGAGCCATTGAGAGTCACACAAGCACTGGTTTACTTGTTCTCGTTGAGATAATAAATTTAATTAGTTGAATTTATAAGAAATAAGTTTGATATGATCAATCGATAAGCTTATAAATAAAGTTTATAAAATCTTAAAGAAATTTTGAGAGCATGACTGCTAAAGACAATCAAAGGAAATGCACCTGCCTTATTTGGACATTGGTGATCTAGAAATTAAATTTTGCATCATAATAACAAATAAGTTGAAATTGTCACATCGATGATATTGAATCGTCGATCGTGATTATGATGAGATTATTGTAATGGGAGAATGGAACATGAGCTTGTAAGAGTATATGTCTATCATGCTAATTTATTAAAGTTCAAATGAGCTTTAATGATTAAATTATATTTTAATTGAGTTAAAATATAGCCCATTAAGTTTTTATAAAATATTGTATTGATTAGTGTAATATGAAAATATTAATGATACCATAATTTTAAAACTTGCACACGAAGCGAAATAATATTAATGCATGATATTCTCAAATATATATGCATCGAGATTGACCACGAAATGAGATGCATTTTTGGAATCTTTAATTAACTAAATTAATATGATTAATTAAGTAAATAAAAGATTAGAAAAAAATATTAAGGATTTTTTCGTTATTTACTAATTAGCATCCCAAAGTTGATGATGAAGATACATTGACTCTTCCCAAAAGTTTTCGGTGATTTTCCATGCAATTATAATCCATAATTAACTTAATTAAATTAATTAATTACGTAAAGTATGGATTAGAAAATTAAAAAGGATTTTTATTATTCTTATTGCACAAGCATCATTCGAAACATTCAATGAAGATGACCGAAACTTTAGAAGTAGAAAAAGAGGAGAAAGTCTCCAATTTCTCATCGGTTAATTCTTGTTCTCAAAGGGTTTTGAATCAATGTTTGTTTTCTTAATCTCAAACGAAAAATTATCTTATATACTTTCTTGTACAAGTTAGAAAAAGAATAAATATTACAGTCGTGGACCAGATTAAGATATCGAAGAACGTTCGTAGAGATTTACAACAAGAGCTACTTCCGGTAGCACTGGAGTAGTTGGTGCCAAGTGAAATTTCACTAAAGGTAAAATTACATACTCCCTATAAATGTTTATTTAATTTAAACCATACGAGTGTCCAAAATATTTTGAACGTCAAAATAAAAGTTTTAAAAAAACTTCCGCTGCGTTTTAGGCACGACGAAAATCGAGATCCCAACTGTGGTATCAGAGCCAGGTTCTCTTTATCTTATAGTTTTAAATCATGTTTAATAATATTTCTAACTACACAAGAAAATTTTTCAGAAAATTGATACACCATAAAAAATTTTAATTTAATCAGATTTTCGGAAAAAAATAAAAAATTTATTTTCGAAATCTGCCCGGAACTGTTCCGGGCAAACCGAGCGCGCAGCTCGCGCGCACAAGCTGCGCGGAGCGTCCGTGCGGCGTACGCGCAGGAGCTGCGCGGAGCGTCCGCGCGGCGTGCGCGCAATCTGCGTGCAACGTGCGCTCGGCCAGCGCGCCGTGCGCGAAATTGCGCGGACAGCGTGCCTGCGACTGCCCGAAACGTTCGGGCAGTGCGGGCGGCTGCCCGAGAACATCTCAGGCACTCTACTTATTATTGGGCTTGAATTGTTTGAGCCTATGGTGCGATTTTTTGATTTTTTCAAACTTTGGATTAAATTGATATTTTATGAAAATTAGTTTAATTTATCTTTTGAAAAATTAATTTTTGGAAATTTGATAATTTTCTTGTAAAATAAATAATTAGAAAATTATTTTAATTATTTATTGTTAAAATGAGTTTTACAAGAAATCAATTATTATTGAATTAATTGAAAATTAAATAAAGGTGTTTATTTAATTTATTAAATTCTTTAATAATTGTGGTGGTTAGTGATAATATTATTAGATGCATGATTGATCAATTAATTAAATTTGTTTAATTAATTGATGCTCATATTTGATATTAAATGCATGAAGGATGATTGAGAGCCTTAACCAATGTGTTAGGTGTATGTTAGAATATTTTATTGTTTTATTCATTTTGTTAATATTTGATATTATTAAAGTGGGCCTGGTTTATGGCCCGTTCCTACCCCATGAGATGTATCCTTTTTGTACCATGGCTATTCAAATGTGATTATTAGAAAAAGTAGGAGATCAAGACTGGAAGACGGTGGGCTCGATGCACAAGATGCAGAAATGTAAAATATTGGAAGCTCTTGTAATAGTTGCATTTGCATCCTTGCATTCACGTAGGTTTTGGACCTGGATCCATGTCTGGCTCACGTAGATCAAATAGTGTTTGTGATCGATTATCCTTATTTATTGTTTTTGTCATATTATGATATATGTGTGATATATAGTAGTATGCATGTATGTATATTATTAAATAATATAGTTGCATGAATCAGACAAACATACAAACTCGTGGCACACGATTTTAAATTAAAATGATGAGACAATTTTAAAATTAAAATCCCTCATTTTGAATAAGCTTCAAAATTTATATCAAACCACAAAAGTAAAAATTAAAAGAGTTTAATTTTTCTTTGCCTTTCATCAACCGTGGTTGCATGTTGATCGCTACCCGCGGACAGTGTCTGGCTCATATTATTGGGGAGACCTGGACGCCGGAAAGCTGTGACTTCCACCGGACATATGATGTGAATTGAGTGAAACTCCCATGACTTTGGCTCATATTATTGGGGGAACTCATGTCGACCGTTCACTATAATTCAATATTGATGGGTCGGTTTGACACGAGAAAATAAATGGCGTCATATTATTAGTCTTTATTAAACGTGAGGCAAAACACGTGAAGGTTGCATAGCAATGCAATTGGATTCTACCTTTTAGAAATTATAATTGACGGATATTATTCGGGATTATAATTGGCTAAGTGGACTCTATGTGCCCACTAAGAAATACGATTTCTCTTTTTCATCAGAGGGTGGTGGAAATGTCAAAATAGTAGGAGGAAAATTTATAAAATTAAATCCATATTTTATATCTTAAAATTATTTTAAAATAATAAACAACCATTATTCTGTTTCCATATCAGTATATTTTCTATTTCGTCACGTAATCCATTTCTGTTATTAACAAGCTAACTGAATCTAATTTCAAGACTAGTTGGGAAAATTGTTTTGAATTCGGAGAAAATAACATACACACTAATGTTAGTCCTGCTGAACTGACAAAGCATGCAAGATGGTAGGAGCATAGTATGCAAGCTAAAGTGTAACATGCTCGTTTTTATGTCAAATGAACTGTAGAGACAGTTTGAGGAAATGATGAATGTTGCTGACATTCGAATGCAGGTGCAAGAGTTGCATGGTGCATGAAACTCAGAAAATGATGCACACCACTTTCAATGAGCTCATGACTACACGCATGTAAGATGGGGTTTTGGCCCATGAGCGTTGTGTACATATGACTGAGCTTATTGAGAGTGGTGTGCCTGGAATATGTGATTCCTAACGAGTTACTTGATGACATCAAATTATTGTATTTCCCTTCCTCATTTGACGGGGTTATGGTGAACTTCAATTTGAATAAGATACATGATAGCCTTGAAGAGTTAGTCAATACCCTTATGACTTATGAGATCACCATAAAACATGAAAATGTTGTTTTTCTAATGGGCCTCTTATAAGGACGAAAAATGACCCACAAGGTAAGGAAAAGAAATGTTTTGCCCCTTAGTGGAAAAACAAACCCGATAAGAGGCAAACTCTGAAGGACACTTAAAGAGCCTACAAAGCCCGATAAGTCAGAACTTATTTATTTCACTGCAAGAAGCCCAGACATAAGAAATTATATGCGCCAAAAATGTTCTGGAAATGATAAGTGCATGTCCAAAGTAAACAGGATTTGAACAACAAACAAAAAAAAATTAGATGATCCAAATCCCGCACAAATATGGCACGCTAAACTATGTCACATTTTCCAAAGAAGGATGCACAAACTAGTGGGAGAAGGCATGTTTGACTTGTCAGACAGGAATTCTCTACCTACTTGTAAGTCTTGTCTAAAAGGAAAAATGACCAAGACTCCATTCAATGGAAATGTGGAACGTGCGCATGGTCTACTGGATTTGATCCACGCAGACGTTTGTGGCCCGCTAAGTGTTAGCACAAAATTTGGGCATCCTACTTCATTACCTTTACTGATGATCTGTAACGCTCCAGATTCCACGACTGTCCTCACTGTGTCAAGACGTGTCTTTCCAGCCTGCTTATGTCATCACTCACATGCACCATAGAAAAATTCCCAGGAGGTCACCCATCCCAAAATTGCCCCAAGTCAAGCACGCTTAACTTTCGAGTTCCTTGTGATGCCGTTCGGTTTGACGAATGCGCCAGCGATCTTCATGGATCTCATGAATCGCGTATTTCAGCCGTATCTTGATCAGTTTTTGATAGTATTCATAGACGAAATTCCCGTCTACTCCAAGAATCAAGAAGATCACAGCAGGCATCTGACCGCAGTTTTGCAGACCCTACAGAAGCATAAGCTATTCGCGAAGTTCAGTAAATGCGAATTCTGGTTAGAGAAGGTGGCGTTCTTAGGCCACATCGTTTCTAGCAGCGATATTGAGGTAGACCCAGCGAAAGTTGCAGCAGTCAAGGATTGGGTTGTGCAGCAGAATGCATCAGAGATCCGTAGTTTCCTAGGGCTAGCAGGATATTATCGGAAGTTTATTCAGGGATTCTCCTCTATCGCAATTCTACTCACGTCGTTGACAAAGAAGAATGTTAAATTTGTGTGGAGCGATGAGTGCCAGAGGAGCTTCGATACTTTGAAGCAGGCCTTTGTCTCAGCACCAGTATTGGCCATGCCGTCAGGGCCCGGAGACTTCGTTTTGTATACCGACGCTTCGAAGCTCGGTTTAGGCGAAGCGTTGATGCAGCATGGGAAGGTAATAGCATATGCTTCTCGTCAGTTGAAAATCCATGAGAAGAATTACCCTACCCACGATCTAGAGTTGGCAGCCGTAGTATTTGCCTTGAAGATTTGGAGGCATTATTTGTACGGAGAGAAGTGCCAGATTTTTACCGACCACAAGAGCCTCAAGTACTTCTTTTCGCAGAAAGAGCTGAATATGCGTCAGAGGCGTTGGTTGGAGCTAGTGAAGGACTATGACTGTGACATTAGCTACCACCTGGGCAAAGCTAATGTAGTTGCGGATGCACTGAGCAGGAAAGTCGCAGTGATGGCTCATTTAGCGATTCCGAGACCTCTTCAGTTTGAGATGCAGAGGTTTGACCTAGAGACTTATCCTCGAGGTAGAGTTTCTCGCCTATCTACTATGACGATTCAGTCTTCTCTTCTAGACGGTATTCGCAGTGGACAGTCAGCAGATGAGCAGTTGGCAAAGTGGAGGCAGAGAGATGAGGCCAAGGGCAGTATCTTGTATACAGTTAGCGACGGCATTGTAAGATATCAAGACAGAATGTGGTGTGGGGACCCAGACGCTAATTCATGTCTTAATTATTATTAAATTCAAATATAACAATTAAGAAAACTGGGACTAAATTTTTTTTTAAATATAAATGCGGAAACGTAATAGTAATCTATCTGATATACATATCCATATCAAAGTACAAGTCATGTACTACATGTCTCTCTCTCAACTAGGTTCAACGACTAAACATCCAGTGCTGAATCCTATTCTGCTTCTGGGCCTGGATCTCCACGCTAACTATAATCTCTCATCCTCTTCCGGATCCTGATCCTGTCCCACCTATTGTCAAGCACACATACAAACAAGACAACAGCCGGATAACTCCGGTGAGAATTACATTCTCAGTATAAATCATCTATACATGCATTTCATATAAACAGATATAACAGCATGAAACAGATATTCATAACATGTATCAAAATCAGAAACATGAATCAATACAAACTCTGAATCACACTCTGTGACTCTTAGACTCTGACTCGACTCATCCTAATCTAGGGATCCCGATCTGAATAAGAACATACACCCACCTACACTCCCAATCGGGGTGGTGGTACGTTCTTATTCACGGACTTTGGCCCTTTCCGTATCGAATCTCAGAGATAGGAGCTGCTCTACTCCCCAACATATTGATACGACCAAACGTCCGGCGTCTTGGAAAATCCGCCACAGACTAGGCACATCCGCCCTGGCATATCCTGCCAAACCTCTGTGACAATGTGCAATGGCCCAGTGACGATTCCATCACTATCTGGTCCTCTGTCACGAGATCAATCGTCTACGACTAGGCACATCCGCCTATGACTCAATACATAACTCAATAGACCAAATATATCAATCTCATTCAATTGCTAATATCAATGCAATAAGGTAAAATATGTGATTTTGGGAAACTCAAGTCGAATCTAACTCGAGTTGTGCAATCCCGCATCAACATCAATTTATACCTTCCGTTTCGTTCTGTCGATCTGACTCTGTCGAAGTCTCGAACTCACTGTCTGTCAAATCAATCTGGCAATAACAATATATAATACACTGTGTCAATGTATAACTCAATTCAAGACCTATTCTAATCAATATTCAAATCAAACATAATCTGATACATATCAACGATATCATGATACAATCTCAATCAATCCTGAATTTGATCAAAATCAATCTACTGATGTTTCGACGACATAACAATACAGTCTTGGTAACCCCGTCAATCTCAACATCATAGATATAATACTACAATTCATAATCGATATCAATACGAATTATCATTTTCAATAATAACTGGTCATGATATCAAATCTTTACAATCTTGACCATATCACTTCCCAATATCATAACAATTCTATACACAGTCTGTTCTTCGATCTGACTTCAATTATATACTGATCAATATATCCAGAACACAATATATCAGTCAAATCATAATTCTCCCAATATCATAATTTCAAACGATATCAGAATTCAATGAAACTTACGTCAATTTGAAGCTCTCGTCGATAGGAACATGGTACTGAAGTCGAATTCAAAATCTAATGGACGGATCGAATTATAAAGGCGTAAGGATTTTTCTGAAGAATTCTCGATTTCCTTTCTTCTTCTTTCCCTGGTTTTCGTGCTGATGAATGAATTATACATGTATATATCTCATTTGCATGTCTAAGCAACGTGTCTCACCCTTTATAATACACGTCTCGCGCTCGGGCGGTCATGAATTTCCGCTCGGGCGCGGAATGTTCGGCCCTCGCATAATATGCAATCGCGCTCGGGAGGTCAAAAACTTCCGCCCGGGCGCGAAATGTTCGGGCTTCTTGCATTGTTCAATGGCGCTCGGGCGGTCAAAAACTTCCGCCCGGGCGCCGAACTCTCGGTCCAAAATTTTGTACTTTTCATATGCCTTGCCCAATCTGGTCTCGGAATGGCCCGGCTACAATCACATCAGCTCATAATTCATAATCTCATATTAACAGAATCAAAATCTCGGGCATTACATTTCTCCCCTCCTAAGATCTGATTTCGTCCCCGAAATCACAAGCAATCAACTCGTATATCACAGGTAATCCTATCAGATACCAAATTAGATACAAGAAGGAGATATATACAGGAGTTAAGCAGAAAAATTATTTAAATGAAACAATTTTAGAATCTTTATCTCATCTCAGATTATGTCTTCCAAATAGCTTCCTTGATGCCCTAACCATTCCCTTGAACTTTCAACAACGGAATAGTCTTCGTTCTGAACTATCTTTTTTCTACTGATTCTGATTCTATTCTGGAGTAATAATTCAAGAAGTACTATATCACAATACCTCCTGGAGTAACTCTGATAAAATCAATCTCACAATACTGGCTATACCATATCCGTATATACCAATCAATATCTCATAATACATCAATACCATCATCGGCTATCAAATCGGTTTACTCTAAATCAGTTCAATATTCAAATTCTTGTTGCAAATATCAACAGTTGTCGTCTGACGTTGGCATATTTGGTTTTTCTATCTTGTGCTGCTTTTATTTTCTTCTGAATCAGCGGCACTTTCATTGTCATACCTCTGATCATATCAGGTTCAATCTCAAGAATCTCAGAGGTATTATCCCAATAAAGAGGGAATCTGCATTTCTTACGGTACAACGCCTCAAACGGTGCCATCTCTATACTCGTCTGATAGCTATTGATGTACGACCACTCACCTCGTGGCAATGAATCCTGCCAATTAGTGCTAAAATCAAGCACTATAGCTCTAAGTATATCTTCTAGTATCTGGATAGTCCGTTCTGACTATCCCTCACTCTGTGGGTGATATGTGGAAGAACCTGCTATACACTCTGTCAAATGTGTAAGGCTAACCAAAATCATGGTCTGATATAATCAATTTTCGGCATTCTGTGTAATCTAATAACTTTTCTAACAAAAATCTCAGTAATCTAGTCATACCTGTACGTCTACATGTACGAAATAAAACTTACAGACTTGATCAGTCTGTCATTCTTAACTCAAATCAATACTCAATCTCGGGAGTATTGGAGCAGCTTCATCACGATATCCCTGGAAATGTGATCTTATTTTCATTCAGGAATCGATAAGCTAATAACCAATCTCCTGGTTTCTTTCTATCTGTCTTTATCTGTCGGCAATTCAGACATTTTAGTACAAACTCTGCCACATCTGGTCTCATCTGTTTCTATCAAAACTGTGTTTTCAGTTTATCATAACTTTCTGCTATCAGGATGAAGGCTGAATCAACTATTGTGCACTTCTAACAACATTAATCATTTCAAATCCGAAATATTTGGCACAACCCATCGGTTATTCACATACAATGCAGTATCACATACCTGCTATTCTGGTCGATGCCTTGCTCTGACTATTGATAATCAAGTTCTGCCCGTTCTGATCAACTTTCTGAACTGTTTTAACTTTCAAAATCAGTTCTGGTTCGGCTTGAACGGTATCGAGTCGCAACTGTATACAATCTGTATTAAATACTGCTCCAGAAATAATCATTCTCAAGCAATTCAAAATAACAATCATATACAGTAGCCTGCTAAACTCATGCAATTGCTTACGTGAAGCAAACAGTGGGAGACAAATTGGATAGTAGATCCATTTTGTGCTACTTTGTAGGATATCCAAAGAATTATGTTGGATATTATTTCTATCATCCAATGAAGAAAAAGTGTTTGTTTCAAGAAATGCCACCTTTTTCGAAAAAAAATTTCTATTATATAGAAAAGGCAAGATGATAGAACTTGAAGAAATTCAAGATACTCCCTCAACTATAGAAGTTAAACCTAATCCCCAACAACCAGTAGTTGAAGTGCAAGCTCATAGAAGGTATGATAGGGTTATTAGACCACCTGAAAGATATACGCTTCTTCATGAACAAGGCCATGATGAGCCTTGTGTTGGATGTGATCTAATGAATTTCAAAGAAGCAATATTTGACATTGATTCGACCAAATGGCTTGAGTCCATGCAGTCAGAAATGGACTCTATGTATTCAAACCAAGTCTGGACATTAGTGGATCCACCTGAGGGAATCGTTTCCATAGGATGCAAATAGATCTACAATAGAAAGCTTGGGGCAGATGGGAAGGTAGTGACCTTCAAAGCAAGATTGGTTGCAAAATGTTATACTCAAAGGCAAGGAATTGACTATGAGGAAACTTTTTCACCAGTTGCAATTTTTAAGTCCATTAGAATAATATTAGCCATAGAAGCATGGTATGACTATGAGATATGGCAAATGGATGTAAAGACTGCATTCCTCAATGGAGACATCAAAAAGAAATTTATATGTCACAACCTGAGGGATACACATCAGTAGGACGTGAGCATAATGTATGCAAACTTCAGAGATCAATATATGGTCTCAAGAAGGCGTCAAGGAGTTGGAACCTCAGATTTGATAGCACTATCAAAGAGTTTGGTTTTGCTAAGAATCCTGAGGAACCATGCGTGTACAAGAAAGTTAGTGGTAGTGCAGTGATATTCCTAGTACTTTATGTTGATGACATCCTACTCATTAGGAACGATGTAGGATTAATGCAATCAACTAAAGTATGGTTAGTAAGTAAATTTTCCCTGAAAGACATGGGTGAAGCATCCTATGTATTGGGAAGACAAATCTATAGAGTTAGATCAAAGAGGATGCTGGGGCTCACCCAAGCCACTTATATTGATAACATTCTAAAGCAATTCTCTATGGAAGAGTCCAAGAGAGGATACATACCAATGTGTCATGGTGTTGCTCTATCTAAAGCTATGTGTTTCAAAACTGACGAAGAGATAGAGATGATGACATGTATTCTATGTAAGTCAGCCATTGGTAGTATCAGGTATTCTATGATATCAACACGTCCTAATGTTGCTTACGCTCTGAGTGTACAAGCAGATATCAGGCGAACCATGGTCCAATGCATTGGAAGGCCGTGAAAGGTATTCTTAAGTACTTAAGAAGGACTAAGAATTGGTTCATGGTCTATGGGGGTGGAGAATTAAAATTGGAAGGCTACGCTGATTCTAGCTTCCAATGTGACATAGATGATTCGAAATCGACCTCTAGTTTTGTATCCATGCTAAATGGTGCGGTTGTCTATTGGAAAAATTTCCAAGCAAGACATCGTTGTGGATTCCCTCACTGAAGCTGAATAGATTGCTGCATCTGCTGCAGCAAAAGAGGCAGTTTGGATGAGGAATTTTGTCCAAGAGTTGGGCGTTATTCCTAATGGAGTTGGTCCAGTCCCGGTGTACTACGACAACACTGGTGCCATTGCGCAAGCAAAGGAACCAAGGTCTCATCAGCGATCCAAACATATACTGAGGAAGTTCCACATCATACGGGAGATTGTGGGAAGAGGAGACATATCGGTCGAAAGAGTCCCCTCTGCAGATAATGCTGCTGATCCACTTACAAAGCCCTTGCCAGGACAATTGTTTAAGAAGTATCGCGAAGCAATGTGATTAAATTTATGGGTAGTTGGCTCTAGGACAAGTGGGAGATTTTTAGAGTAGATGTCCTGCAGGCCAACGATTGGCTTGGTAATTTATTGACTCAAGTGTAATAAACAATCTTTATTTTAATATAATTTAACTTTCCATGGTTTTGTTTTACTTTATCCGTATACTCATGCAATCAGCATAGATAAAGTCCTTGATTATGCTTTAATACAAACGAATCGTAATTCGATGTTGAAACTCATTTTTTGACACTGCATATTTTAAATTCTTTCTTAGACAATTCAGCCGCCTAAAACATGGATAAAGGTCGCTTGAGCTCGAGATTAGCATCTGTGATGTTGTGTACCGCGTTTTTTGGTAAGGGCGTAGAGATGTCCAAACACGCAGATGTGTAGACATATGATGATTATACCGAACAACCCTCCATCGAATTTTCCAAGAGTTTATCATTCATCGAGAGGATAAGTCGGTGGTTATGATTATACACCATTAGTCCTTACGACCCGAGATAACACTGAGGCTCGATATGCTAGAGCTGTGCTTTGACTCGTTTACCGACTCCAGAAGAGTCATCAGATGGCGAGATTGGGTACAGTTGCGACACATGTAGGAGCCAGTGCATTGTAGTCGGGAATTCACCGCTCACCTACGGGTGTGGATATCTTATGTGAACTGATGAAATAATAGTGCGTGGAATCTCTAGCCAGAGTATGAGATATACGTTAGAGAAGGAGTTCTCCAATAGTACAAATGATGCCACTATTTATATTAATTACATAGTTATTGAATTATTATGCAACCCTCGATGAACCAATGGTTGTAGATTCGATCGGGATATATGAGATGAAGGGACCGTACTGTACGTTAATCAAAACTAACTTGTTCTTGCAGGCACTATCAGTGATACCTAGGGAATCATGGGACGATGCTGCTAGACGCTCTTACCATGATTCGATGGGTTTAATCAGAAAATGGTTTCTGACATTCTCATGATCAATGGTTGATACATTGAATGGGACAAATTAGGGTAAGCCCGAATAAAGGATTATGTCCTGAATCACTAAGAGTTGTGAACCCACGGCTAGTTGTATCCCTGAACCATTGAGGGTCACACAAGCACTGGTTTACTTATTCGCGTTGAGATAATAAATTCAATGAGTTGAATTTATAAAAAATAAGTTTGATATGATCAATCGATAAGCTTATAAATAAAGTTTATAAAAGCTTATAGAAATTTTGAGAGCATGACTGCTAAAGACAGTCAAAGGAAGTGCACCTGCCTTATTTGGACATTGGTGATCTCGAAATTAAAGTGTGCATCATAATAACAAATAAGTTGAAATTGTCACATCGATGATATTGGATCGTCGATCGGGATTATGATGAGATTAATATAATGGGAGCATGGAACATGTGCTTGTAAGAGTATAAGCCCATCATGCTAATTTATTAAAGTTCAAATGAGCTTTAATGATTAAATTGTATTTTAATTGAGTTATATATAGCTTATTAAGTTTTTATAAAATATGGAATTGACTAATGTAATATGAAAATATTCATGATATCATAATTTTAAAACTTGCACACAAATCGAAATAATATTAATGCATGACATTCTCAAAAATATATGCATTGAGATTGACCATGAAATGAGATGCATTTTTGGAATCTTTAATTAAATTAATTAATATGATTAATTTAGTAAATGAAATATTAGAAAAAATTAATAATGTTGAAAAATATATTTAAAATGTGTGTATTGAATATTTGAATGTTGAATATTTGAATGTTGAAAATAAGAGTTGTAAATATTGAAAATTAGTGTGTGATGATGTAGGTAATGATGTATTTTAATTTTGGATTATTTTTAAAGATTTCCTATAAATAGATCTCTCATTTGTGAAGAAAATCACAATTAAGTAAAGAGAAAAATATTATAAAGTGTGTAGTTTGGTAAATTTTGAGAGTTTGATATTTTTACTTTTTACCATAAATTTTTACTTTTTCACAACACGTTATCAGCACGAAGCTCTAAAAGTCCTGCATCCTTTTCCAAGCTCCAAACAGAAGAAAAAGGTAACAAAAGTAATAATATTTATTTTACTATTATTTATTTATTGTGTATATATTTAATATATAATATAATGTTATTATTAATAATAAAAATAAATTTTTCAAAAACTTGTTATAAATCCTGGGAGGATGTTAAGACGATATCCCACACTCCCGGTAAGGGATACGACAAGTATAAAAGCCAATAAGATTTTTAAATAAAATATCTTATGACACATCATTATATACACCATATTATTACCATAAAATTATAAGATTTTGCCCTATAAATATGATCTCATAAACACATTCAATCACTCCAACTTTCTCTTCTTCTCTAAAAATTATTTTTCACTAAATTTTCGAAGAAAAATGAAGATGGCTTTCTCAAGGTTATTTTTAATTATTTTGGTTATCATACTCACGAGTCTTTTATTTATCGGAGAATATCCTCCTCGTGTGTTTTCTTTATTTTTACAAATGCTTGTACTTGTTGTTTATCCATTACTTTGTATTGCAATATTCATTAACTAATAAAATGCATCGTAATTTTTTTTAGTACCACCATGTCAAATTTGACAAAGCTCGAATTTGTTGCGCTCGACATCACGGGAAAAAATTATATGCCATGGACTCTCGATGTAGAAATGCATCTTGAGTCATTGGGTCTAAGTGAGACAATAAAAGAAAATGACATATCGACATCACAAGAAAAGGCAAAAGCCATTATATTTTCGTGTCGACATCTCGACGAGGGATTGAAATGTGAATATTTAATTGAAAAAGATCCCATGGCTTTGTGGAAAGGATTGAAAGAAAGATTTGAACATATAAGGGAAGTTATACTTCCGACCGCTCGTGATGAATGGAATATGTTAAGATTCCAAGATTTTAAGAAAGTCAGCGATTATAATTCAGCGATGTATCGAATAATCTCGCAGCTAAAATTTTGTGGACATGAGGTCACAGAATCAGAAATGCTTGAAAAAACATTTTCCACGTTTCATGCATCAAATATTACTCTACAGCAACAATATAGAGTACGTGGATTTGCGAGATATTCTGAACTCATCGCCTGTCTTCTTGTGGCGGAAAAAAACAACGAGCTATTAATGAGAAATCATCAGTCCCGACCCACTGGATCAACAGCATTTCCAGAAGTAAATGCAGTAAGTAAAAATGAATTTAAACCTGGAAACCAAAATCAAATTCAAAGACAAGATTTTGGTCGATGTCGAGGTCGAGGTCGAGGTCGTGGACGTGGACGTGGACGTGGAATTGGCCGTGGTCGTGGTCAAGGCCGTGGTTTTAAAAACAATAGAGATAGTTATTTTTATAATTCATCTCAAAAGAGCGTCCCAAACCATCCACATAAAAAGCATCATGAGAATACAAGTGTTAATGAGAATCACTCATAAAGATATGAAAGTTCTTGTTTCAGATGTGGTACTCCAGGACATTGGTCCAAAATTTGTCGAGCCCCTGAACACCTTTGTAAACTTTATAAAGAATCATTAAAGGGGAAAGAAAAGGAGACCAACTTCACTGAACGCAGTGACCATTTGAGTGATTCAACTCATTTTGATGCTGGTGATTTTATGAATGATTTCTCTGGAAATGATCAATATGTTGGTGGGATAGAAATGAACAATATTGATGCTGCAGATTTTCTCAATGATTTCTCTGAAAATGAACAATATAGTGGTAGAATATAAATGTACAATAATTTATTTTTCATGTATCCATATAATGTTTTATTGTATAATTATGATATGTGTTATATTTAAATATATATTGCCAGTAATTTTATTTCATTGCATATTTTTTTGAAGTTCAAAAAATGGAAAATGCTATGAGCAAAGCTGAAGTTTGCATACCCGATAGTGGTACAACGCACACTATCCTCCGAGATAAAAGATATTTCTTGGAACTAAAACCAACAAAAACAACGGTGAATACAATATCAGGTCCTGTAGACTTGATTAAAGGATGTGGTAAAGCACAATTTTTGTTACCTAATACAAAATTTTTGATCAATGATGCTTTATATTCACCACAATCGAAAAGAAATTTGTTGAGTTTTAATGATATATATTCCCATGGGTATGATACTCAAACAATGAATTAAGGGAATAAGAAATATATGTGTCTTATCACATATAAATCAGGAAAAAAATATGTGATTGAAAAACTACCAATGCTCCCTACTGGATTGCATTAAACACATATAAGTCCGATTGAATCAAACATGGTAGTTGATAATTCTTCAATATTAACCAATTGGAATGATCGATTGGGACATCCTGGTTCAACAATGATGCGAAGAATTATAGAAAATACATATGGTCATCCGCTGAAAGACCAGAAGATCTTTCAGAATAATAAGTTTCAATGTAAAGCATGTTCTCTTGGAAAACTTATTATAAGACCATCACATGCCAAAATCCAAACTGAATCACCAATGTTTCTTGAACGTATTCAGGGTGATATTTGTGGATCAATCCATCCACCATGTGGACCATTCAGATACTTTATGGTATTGATTGATGCCTCCAGCAGATGGTCACATGTATGTTTATTGTCAACTCGAAATGTTGCATTTGCAAGATTACTTGCTCAAATAATAAAATTGAGGAATCAATTTGCCGATTATACAATCAAGAAAATTAGACTTGATAATGCTGGTGAATTTACTTCCCAAACTTTCAATGATTATTGTATGTCTACGGGAATCATTGTTGAGCATCCTGTTGCTCATGTACATACACAGAATGGATTGGCTGAATCATTGATTAAACGTCTGCAAATGATTGCTAGACCAATGATTATGAAAACAAAGCTCCCTATTTCTATATGGGGACATGCAATTTTGCACGCTGCTTCATTAATTCGCATCAGACCAAGTGCATATCATAAATACTCCCCATTGCAGCTTGCATTTGGTAAAGAACCAGACATTTCTCATCTGAGAATTTTTGGATGTATGGTGTATGTGCCTATTGCACCACCGCAACGAAAGAAAATGGGACCTCAAAGAAATGTTGGAATTTATATCGGTTATGATAGTCCATCAATCATTCGATATCTTGAACCTCAGACAGGCGACGTGTTCACAGCACGTTTTGCTGATTGTCATTTTAATGAGGAAATCTTCCCAATGTTAGGCGAGGACAGAAATATACCGAAAAGGAAATTACATGGCATGTATCATCATTGTTACATCTGGATCCAAGAACAAAACAATGTGAAAAGGATGTACAACAAATTGTACACTTGCAAAGAATAGCCAATCAAATACCAGATACATTTGCTGACACAAAAGGGGTAACTAAATCATATATACATGCTGCAAATGCCCCTGCTCGAATTGAAATTCCAAAGAAACAAATTGAAGATACTCATGATGTCATTAAACTCCTGAAGCGTGGAAGGCCAGTCGGTTCCAAGGATAAAAATCCTCTAAAAAGAAAATTTATAGAGAAACACGATTATCACAAAATAAAGAATGATGTTCCTGAAGAAACACATGATGATCATAAAATAGAGAATGGTGTTCCTGAAGAAACACATGATGATGAAAATATTCTGTCAGAACCACAAACTGACGAGAATCATGAAATCTCTATCAATTACATTAATACTGGAAAAATATGGAACCGAAAAGATATAGAAGAAATTGATGATATATTTTCTTATAATGTGACAATCGACATCATAAATGATAATGAAGATCATGAACCAAAATCTTTTGGTGAATGTAAAAATCGGCAGGATTGGATAAAATGGAAAGAAGCCATCCAGGTTGAATTGGATTCGCTAAATAAACGTAATGTTTTTGGACCTATAGTCCTTACACCTGAAGGTGTAAAACCTGTTGGATACAAATGGGTTTTTATTCGAAAGCAAAATGAGAAAAATGAAATAGTGAGATATAAAGCTCGACTTGTTGCACAAGGTTTTTCTCAAAGGCCTGGAATTGATTATGAAGAAACGTATTCTCCCGTGATGGATGCAATTACGTTTCGGTATTTGATTAGCTTGGCGGTATCTGAAAATTTAGAAATGCGTCTTATGGATGTTGTTACAGCTTACTTATATGGATCACTTGATAGTAATATAAATATATGAAAATCCCTGAAGGATTTAAGATGCCTGAAGCACAAAGTTCAAAACCCAGAGAATGTTATTCTATGAAATTACAAAGATCATTATATGGGTTAAAGCAATCTGGTCGAATGTGGTATAATCGACTAAGTGATCACTTGATGAAAAAGGGATATGTAAATAATTCAATATGCCCTTGTGTTTTCATTAAGAAAACAACATCCGGATGCGTAATTATTGCTGTATATGTTGATGATTTAAACATCATTGGAACGAATAAGGAAATTCAAGAAGTTGTGTCATACTTGAAGGAAGAATTTGAAATGAAGGATCTTGGAAAAACCAAGTATTGTCTGGGTTTACAAATTGAACAAAAAGAATGTGGAATGTTTGTTCACCAGACAAATTATACAGAAAAGATCCTTAAACGTTTTAATATGGATAAATCAAATCCTTTAAGTACTCCAATGGTTGTTAGATCATTAAACATAGAAAAGGATCCATTCCGACCATGTAAAGAAGATGAAGATATTCTTGGTCCAGAACTACCATATCTAAGTGCTATCGGTGCCCTTATGTATCTTACAAATTGTACAAGACCTGATATATCTTTTGCCGTAAATTTGTTGGCAAGATTTAGCACATATTCAACAAAGAGACACTGGAACGGAATTAAACATATATTCCGTTATCTACGAGGAACGACAGACTTGGGACTTTTGTATTCAAAAGATGCTAATCCAAGTATAATTGGTTATGCCGATGCTGGATACTTATCTGATCCACACAAGGCACGTTCCCAAACTGGATATGTTTTTACTCGTGGAGGCACTGCAATTTCTTGGCGTTCACAGAAACAAACGCTCGTAACAACTTCATCAAATCATGCCGAGATTATTGCACTACATGAAGCAAGTCGTGAATGTGTGTGGTTAAAATCAATGACCCAACATATCCAAATCTCATGCGGATTATCATTCGACGAGAAGCATGTGATACTATATGAAGATAATGTTGCATGTGTTGCTCAAATGAAAGAAGGATACATAAAAAACGACAGAACTAAACATATTCCTCCTAAGTTCTTCGCATTCACCAAAGAGCTTGAGAACAATAAATGTATTGATGTTCGTCACATTCAATCAAGTGAAAATTCATCAGATCTCTTCACAAAGGCGCTTCCTACGTCAATATTCAGAAAGCATATATATAATATTGGGATGCGCAATCTACGAAATTTGTGATGAATTGTTTGTGTCAACATGAGGGGGAGTTTACGTGACTGCACTCTTTTTCCCTTGCTATGGTTTTTATCCCAATGGGTTTTTCCTAGTAAGGTTTTTAACGAGGCAGTATAAAAACACGTAATGAAAACAATCATTATGATCATCATCACAAGGGGGAGTGTTGAAAAATATATTTAAAATGTGTGTATTGAATATTTGAATGTTGAATATTTGAATGTTGAAAATAAGAGTTGTAAATATTGAAAATTAGTGTGTGATGATGTAGGTAATGATGTATTTTATTTTTGGATTATTTGTAAAGATTTTCTATAAATAGATCTCTCATTTGTAAAGAAAATCACAATTGAGTAAAGAGAAAAATATTATTAAGTGTGTAGTTTGGTAAATTTTGAGAGTTTGAGATTTTTACTTTTTACCATAAATTTTTACTTTTTCACAACAAATAAGGATTTTGTCCTTATTTACTAATTAGCATCCGAAAGTTGATAATGAAGATACATTGACTCTTCCCAAAAGTTTTCGGTGATTTGACATGCAATTAGAATCCATAATTAACTTAATTAAATTAATTAATTACGTAAAGTATGGATTAGAAAATTAAAAAGGATTTTTATTATTCTTATTGCACAAGCATCATTCAAAAACATTCAATGAAGATGACCGATACTTTAGAAGAAGAAAAAGAGGAGAAAGTCTCCAATTTCTCATCGGTCAATTCTTGTTCTCAAAAGGGTTTGAACCAATGTTTGTTTTCTTGATCTCAAACAAAAAATTATCTTCTATACTTTCTAGTGCAATTTAGAAGAGGAATAAATATTCCAGTCATGGACCGGATTAGGAGATCGAAGAACGTTCGTAGAGATTTACAACAAGAGCTAATTCCGTTAACACCGGAGTAGTTGGTGCCAAGTGAAATTTCACTAAAGGTAAAATTAAATACTCCTTATGAATGTTTATTCAATTTAAACCATACGAGTGTCCAAAATATTTTGAACGTCAAAATAAAAGTTTTAAAAAACTTACGCTGCATTTTGGGCACGACAGAAACTGAGATCCCAACACTTGTCAGTAGAGAGACAACAATATCTTAGGGCTAATGAGTACAGTTGGAGTACCATTTTTTCGCACCCAAGACGTAGGGGAATTTTAAAATTTTTGTTTTGAAGTTCGAAATGTTTCTTGGACGTCGTATGAATTTAAATATCTGTAGGTTGTTTAGAATTGTTACCTTTGCGTATATAACTCTGGCTCCAAACTATTGCGATTTTAAGCGAAGATAATCCTTTTTGTATATCTATTCAAACAGATATCCTTCCTTTTGATCGTCTAATCAAGTCCACGATCAGAAACTAGATTCCTTTATCAGATCGCAATACAGATCTATTAATAAACTCTTGATAATATATGATATTTTTATTTACACACCTTTATATCTCCATATAAAGTATATAAATATATAATAATATATCTATACATGCACATATGCTATATGTATAAACATAATATTTAAAAACTAAATGATCATTATTTAATTTCCTAAATTAAATTATTAGTTAATTAATTCTAAACTCCTCTAGAATATTTTATGGGAATATAATACATATTAGTAGTCACTACTACTATTATTATTATTATTTAATTAGCAAATTTCAAATTCACTAAATAAATAATTGTGAACATATTATAAACTCGATCGATGATCTGACAGCGCCATTTTATCAATGATACAAATTTGGTCAAATAATTAGAATTAAAAATTCCGAAGTTCAAAATTTCTAGTGATCTATTTTTGGCACCTGATAGTTTTGTGAACTTTTCACCAATAGAAAGCGATTATAAAGTATGCAAACTTCAGAGATCCATCTATGGACTCAAACAAACATCAAGGAGCTAAAACCCCAGATTTGACAACACTGTCAAAGAGTTTGATACCAAGACCGCTGATGAATATTGTGTATACAAAAAATTTAGTAGGAGTATAGTGACATTCCTAGTACTTTATGTTGATGACATATTACTTATTGAGAATGATTTAGAGATGTTGCAATAAAATAA
Organism: Primulina tabacum; assembly: GCF_025594145.1. Taxonomy (NCBI): domain Eukaryota; kingdom Viridiplantae; phylum Streptophyta; class Magnoliopsida; order Lamiales; family Gesneriaceae; genus Primulina; species Primulina tabacum. The sequence goes on from NC_134551.1 coordinate 27,616,780, forward strand.
AATATGGTTAGCTAGCAAATTCTCCAAAAATGATATGAGTGAAGCATCCTACGTATTATGAATACAGATCTATATGGATAGATCGAAGAGTATGATAGGCTCAACCAATTCACTTACTACAATACTGAGCAGATTTTTTATAGAGCAGTCTTAGAGAAAATATATTTCATTGTATCATTGTGTGACTCAATCCAAGTCTATATGTCCTAAGACTGATGAAGAGATAGAAACTATGAGCCACATTCCTAATGCTTCTGCTATATGCATTATAATGTATGGTATGATATATACTAGACCAGATATTGCATATACACTGAGTGTTGCAAGAAGATATCAATCGAATCTCGGCCGTGAAGGACATTCTTAAGTACTTGAGAAGAACTAAGAATTTTTCTTGGTCTATGAGAGTAGATAATTAAAACTGGAAGAGAATACTTATTCTATTTTCCAATCAGATGTGGATGATTCAAAATCAACATCTGGATACAATATTCAAGTTCAATGGTGATGTTGTCTATTGGAAGATTTCCAATCAAGACACCACAGTGGATTCAACACTGAGGCTAAATACATAGCTGCATTGGCTGCAGCAAAGAAGGGGGTTTTTGAATGAGGAATTTCGTTCAAAAGTTGGGTGTCAATCCTCAAATAGATGATCCATTCTCGGTCTACTGCAACAACACAGGTACCATTGCACAAGAAAAGGAACCGAGGTCGCATCAGTGATCCAAACATAAAACAAGGAAGTTGCACATAATCCCGGAGATTGTGGGAAGATGATACATATAAATAGAGAGAGTTTTCTCTGTAGATAACATTGTTGATCTATTGACGAAGCCCTTGCCAGTACCATTGTTTGAGAAGCATTGTGAAGCAATGAGTCTAAGATCTATGAATAGTTGGATATATGGAAAGTGAGAGATTGTTAGAGTAGGTGCCTGGTGAGCCAACTTGTGGCTTCGGCTTTATTGACTCTAATGTAAAAAAGATATTTATTTTAATAATATTTTACAGTTTTTTCCAATTATGATATTTACTTTATATGTATACTCATCAAGCTGCGTAGATAAAGTCTTTGAATACGAAATATGTATCATGAGGTCTGCCTCTCAACTTAAGATCATGAAACTCATTAGAAAGTGTACCATATTGTGGGGACCCGGGCTCTAATTCAATTCTTTTCGGGATTAATTGGATCTTTATTCAAAATGTGGGTCAAATTTTCGCTTTTTAACATTAATTCAAATGTAAATATTAAGCATAATATCTTTCTTTATTTAATTACAACACATATAATATACATGTCAAGTTCTACTACAAACACATCACTAGTGTTCAATCCAAAACATAAACTACAAGTAGTACAAATCTAGTACAACATCACTACTGATCTTCTGCGCCCGTAGTCACCACGCTATCTTGATCTCATCTCTGACGTGACCCAGATCCTGCCCCACCTGTTGTTATGCACACATACAGACATAACAACAGCCGGAAACTCCGGTGAGAACAAATCCCAGTATAAAACATGTATACATGCTGATACGAAATCATAAATCATGCATGAAAGCAATAACAATGGCTCCATAGTCTATGAACCGATCTATCTAAACCTGCAACTCAAATCAAATCATGTCTTGACTCGAATCGACTCTACTCTAGGGATCCCGGTGTGAATAAGACGTCACTGTCTGTCACCTACCCTCCCAATCGGGGTAACTGTACGTCTTATTCCTAGACTTCGGTCATGTCTGTATCGAATGTCTACAATCGGAGTGAATCTAATCCGAAGCGTCGATACCACCGAACATCTAGTTTGGCAAGTCTGCCAATGACTCTTCTATCTCAAAGGCTTGAATATAAATCTATAAACAAGACATCATCATATCAAGATATTTGAATATAAATCTATAAACAAATCACAATCATATCAAAAGATAAACAATAATTCTAGTATGTGATTTTGTTGGGAAACTCAAACTGAATCTCATTTGAGTTGTGTCCTCCCCAAACAAAACATGCATTATAGCTTTCGTCGCACAATGTCTATAGATGTCGAAGTCTCGATGACGAATCTGTCACTATCAAATCTGAAATGGAAATGTTGATACATATTCTATCAATCTCTAATCTCAATCAACACATATCAAATTCAATACTTGACCTCGGTACTATTTGACGGCATAACAACGTAATTTCTCAATACCGATCAATTCAAATCTCAACACAAATCTATATCAATTCTCAACAATGAATAATCAACATCATATATACATCATACTCTCAAAATCTGCATATTCTCAATCAAGATATGCTAAAATTCATAACAAATGCATACGGTACTATTTCTTCGATCCGGTTGCGAATATACGACATCTATAATCTCAAGAATATATAATTTCAATCATATCAATCTTTCCTCAACTTTCACATTTCAGAACATGTTGAAATTTAAAGATACTTACATCCTCTTGTAGCCCTTGAAGAGAGGAGCTCAAAACCGAAATCGGATTAACGTTTGGATGTATGAATCTTTCAAAATCACAATTTAAGAGCCTAAGAAAAGTGAAGCTTTTCTCTAGAGTCGTTCGGTTCTTGCTGATGAATTGAGGAAGAATGAAACAAATCCCTATATATATATTGCATGGCTAAGAACACATGGCTCATCCTTTAGAGTACACGTCTCGCGCATATGCGCAACATTACCCGCGCATATGCGCGAGACCTACTGGTCTCGGCCAAGGCAAATTCAACACCTCGCGCATATGTGCGCTTCATCTTGCGCATATGCGCCAAAGGTTCTGGAGGTGTCGCGCATATGCGCGCCTTATCTCGCGCATGTGCGCCGATACTTCTGTACTTTTCGCGCATGTGCGCCGATCTAGTGGCGCATATGCGCCGAGTTCATCTCATATCTATAATTGCATCCACTTTCTCGTCTCTTCCGGTCCGATACAAGGCGTCTACAACTACCTTAATTATCAACAACACAAATCTGATTATGATAATCAAATTCTCGGACCTTACATTTCTCCCCCTCTAAGAAATGATTTTGTCCTCGAAATCGCAGACAATCAATTAAATCAAGTAAAAGAGGCAATGTAATCGAAAATGGAATGAACACTCACATCATAGAAATAACTCGGGATATTTCTGTCTCATATCTGCTTCTGTCTCCCAAGTCGCTTCCTCGGTGCCATGACGACTCCACTGGTCTTTCACTAGTGGAATAGTCTTCGTTCTGAGCTGTTTCTCTTTCCGATCAAGAATCTGTATCGGTTGTTCAACATAACTCAATGTCTGATCAAGCTCAGCTTCGTCAGGCTGAATGACATGAGAAATATCTGGCATATATCTACGCAACATCGAGACATGAAAAACATCATGTATCCCAGATAAGGAAGGAGGAAGAGCAAGTCGATATGCCCGATCGCCAATCTTCTCAAGAATCTCGTATGGACCGATGTATCTAGGAGACAACTTCCCGCGTTTGCCAAATCTGACAATGCCTCGGAAAGGAGAAATCTTCAAAAACACTCTGTCTCCTTGTTCAAATACTAATGGTCTACGTCTGATATTGGCATACTTGGCTTGCCTATCCTGTGCTGTCTTCATTCTTTTCTGAATGATCTTCACTTTCTCAGTCATTTCACGGATCATATCAGGTCCAAGTTCTGGTACCTCAGATATATCATCCCAGTATAGAGGAGATCTGCACTTCTTACCATATAATGCTTCAAACGGTGCCATCTCTATACTCGTTTGGTAGCTGTTGTTGTACGAGAATTCACACAATGGTAGTGAATCTTGCCAACTAGTGCCAAAGTCTAGCGCTACAGCTCTCAACATATCCTCTAAAGTCTGGATAGTCCGCTCTGACTGTCCGTCTGTCTGTGGATGATAAGCAGTGCTCAGGTGCAATGTCGTACCTAAAGCCTGCTGCAGACTGTGCCAAAAGTGAGAAGTGAATCGTGGATCACGATCTGATACGATAGACTTCGGCACACCATGTAATCTGACTACCTCTCTGACATATATCTTAGCCATCTGATCATGTCTGTACGTCATTCTGTACGGAATAAAACACGCTGATTTGGTTAATCTGTCTATCACAACCCAAATCGCATCACAACCCCGGGATGATCGAGGTAACTTCGTCACGAAATCCAGGGAAATGTGATCCCATTTCCATTCAGGAATAGACAAACTCTGAAGTAAACCTCCGGGCTTCTTTCTTTCGGCCTTCACCTGTTGGCAATTTAAGCACTTAGACACATATTCGGCAATATCTGATTTCATCTGTTTCCACCAGAACTGTGTCTTCAGAACGTTGTACATCTTCCTGCCACCAGGATGAATACTGAACCGACTACAGTGCGCTGCTGACAATATCTGTTGTTTCAACTCTGAAACATCTGGCACTACAATACGGTTATTCACATACAGGACAAAATCATGTACCTGATATTCAGACTGATGTCCTGATCTGACCATCTGAATTGACTTCTGTATATTCTGATCTGTTCTTTGAGCTTCTTTGATTTTCATGATCAAATCTGGCTCAACTTGAATCGTGGCAAGTCTTAATGGTCTACTATCTGTGTCAAATGCTAAACCAGACAAACAACAATATTCAACTAAATTCGAAACACCTATCGTCGATAAGGATAGAGTACAAACCTTTCGACTCAAGGCATCTGCTGCTGCATTTGACTTCCCTGGATAGTACTTGATCTCGCAATCAAAATCATTCAGTAGATCAAGCCATCTACACTGCCTCATGTTCAACTCTGACTGAGAAAACAGATACTTCAGGCTTTTATGGTCAGAGTAAATCTCAAATTTCTCACCATAAAGATAATGAAGCCAAATCTTTAAGGCAAATACGATAGCCGCCAATTCAAAATCATGGATGGGGTATCGAATCTCGTGTGGCTTCAGCTGTCTAGAGGCATATGCGATCACATGACCCCGTTGCATAAGAACACATCCCAGCCCTCTGTGAGATGCATCACAATATACAACGAAATCGCCAGTACCTGAAGGAATCATCAAGACAGGTGCACTGGTCAGCCTCTTCTTCAACTCTAGGAAGCTAGACTCGCAATCCTCCGACCACACAAAGGGTGTATTCTTTTGCGTCAACTGGGTAATCGGCTTCGCAATACTGGAGAAATCTTTGATGAATCGTCTATAGTACCCTGCTAGACCCATGAAACTGCGTATCTCAGGCACCGAAGTCGGTCTCGGCCAACTGATCACAGCTTCCACTTTACTCGGATCCATGAAAATACCATCTCCAGATATGATATGACCCAAGAAGACAACCTGTCTCAGCCAAAACTCACACTTTGACAGTTTAGCATACAATCTTTCATTTCTCAATGTTTGCAACACAATTCTCAAATGATTGGCATGCTCAGTCATATTCTTGGAATACTCCAAAATATCATCAATAAAAACAATTACAAACTCATCTAAATATCTGTGAAAGACACGGTTCATCAACCCCATGAACACCGCTGGAGCATTCGTTAAACCAAAAGGCATGACAATAAATTTGTAATGTCCATACCTGGTTCGGAATGCTGTCTTTGGTATATCAATATCTCGTACTCGCAGCTGGTGATATCCAGATCTCAGATCGATCTTGGAATAGATGGATGATCCCTGCAACTGATCAAATAAGTCGTCGATACGAGGCAAAGGATATTTGTTCTTTATCGTTGCCTTGTTCAGTTGCCTGTAATCTATACACAATCTCATAGAACCGTCTTTCTTTAGCACAAATAGCACTGGTGCGCCCCAAGGAGACACACTAGGTCTGATATATCCCTTGGCTAGAAGATCTTCTAATTGTGCTTTCAATTCTTTCAATTCTATTGGAGCCATCCTATATGGAGCTCTCGAAATAGGAACGGTACCTGGAATAAGATCAATACTAAAATCTACCTCTCGAGCTGGAGGTAACCCTGGAATCTCGTCAAAAATACATCTGCAAATTCCCGTACTACTGGAAAATCTGCCAATGCCGGGCTCGATTTCAGTAAATCTACTGAATAAATAAGGAACCCTTCTGCTCCTTGTTGCAACAATCTACTCATAGTCAGGGCAGATACTAAGGGAATCCGAGATCTGGAACCCTTACCGTAGAATTTCCACCCCTCTGTCATTTCAGGTCTGAATCTGACAATCTTGTGAAAACAGTCTACGGTGGCTCTGTACTTAGTCAACATGTCAATCCCGACAATACAATCAAAATCAGATAAACAAAGTACAACACGTTCTAAATCGATCTCATGCCCTTCAAACTGTAGTAAGCAATGTCTAATTGAAGTTAGAGTTATCAGAACACTTCCCAACGTAGAAGAAATAGACACTACAGTAGACAATGACTCTACAGGCAATGCATGTGTCAATGCAAAACGTTCTGATATGAATATATGTGATGCACCTGTATCTATCAATACATATGCAGGATAACCGCAAAGAAAACAGTTACCTGCAATCACATCGTCTGGTGCATCTTGGGCTTGCTCTTCCGTCAATGCAAACACCCTAGCCTGTTGTCTGGGAGGTTGGCTCACCGTCTGGCCACCTCTGGCTCTAGGCTGGGACTGTGTAGGCGTGGGCTGGAAGGAATGGACAGACGAAGCTTGCCTTTCGGGCTGAGTCACTGATGCTGATGACCCTGCACTCTGAAATCTCTGTGCACCTCTCTGGGGACAGACTCTGGCGAAATGTCCCTGTTGCTTACATATGTTACATCTGCCCATCACCCCCTGATACTGCTCTGTGGCATGTCGGCCTCCACAAGTAATACAATATACACCTGTCACATCTGTACTCTGGCCAGGACCTCTCTGTCTTGATCCACTGGAGCTCGATGAACTGCTCCCTGCTCTCTTGAACTGCTTACCCTTAGCTTTCAAAGAATCTTTCTTCCCACTACTACTGATTCCACTATCAAATCGAGGAGGAGGTGGTGGAAACTGTGTAGCGAACAGTGGCGGTCTCTGACCCTGAACACTATAGGAAGCTCCTCGCTGCCTAATCAAGCCAGCCTCTGCTCCCTTCGCTCGATTCAGCGCCTCAGAAAAAGTGTTGGGTCGCCCCGTGTTCACTAGGGTGAAGATATCCGGATTCAAACCATTTATGAACTGATCGGCAACTGCCTCATCATTCCCTGCTACATGAGGTGCAAATCGAAGCAAGGACGAGAATTTGGCAACATACTCCTCTATGTTCCACTGGCCCTGTCTCAAGTTTGCAAGTTCGACCCCTTTGTCTTTTCGATAGGAGACTGGAAAGAAACGTTGATAAAATTCATCTTTAAATACTTTCCAAGTAATATCAATACCTCGATGTTCTAAGGCTCGTTTCGCCGTTAGCCACCAACTCTTGGCCACTTCTTGCAATTGATGCCCAATCAGCTTCACCCTACGTTCATCTGTATAGGCAAGTGATTCAAATAACATCTCTATATCATCCAACCAGCTTTCGCAATACGCTGCATTCTCAGTGCCTTTCAAAGTCGGGGGTCGGAATGACTGAAACCGCTTCAACAGAGTCTCCATCGGGGTAGCGGTTACGTCTATCTGGGTACCTGACGTACTCCCCTGTTCTGGCACTTGACCTGCAGATGGTTGTGGTATTCTTCTAGGCGGCATATCTGATTATCAAACAGATTAGGATACAATCTATACAATCTGTCTTAGCCCTCCTCTGATCATATACCTCTGATCCAGAATCGGTTCTGATTCAGTCTTTACAAGTATATGTTGTAAATCAACTCAGATACAATACAACATATAATAGGGAAAGCATTAAATCATGCTAGCACAGCAAAAGTAAGGAAAAAGACTCGATCTACCCCGCTCATTCTACTCTATCTCAGTCTACAGAACCTACGGCTCTGATACCACCGGTTGTGGGGACCCGGGCTCTAACTCAATTATTTTCGGGATTAATTGGATCTTTATTCAAAATGTGGGTCAAATTTTCGCTTTTTAACATTAATTCAAATGTAAATACTAAGCATAATATCTTTCTTTATTTAATTACAACACATATAATATACATGTCAAGTTCTACTACAAACACATCACTAGTGTTCAATCCAAACCATAAACTACAAGTAGTCCAAATCTAGTACAACATCACTACTGATCTTCTGCGCCCGTAGTCACCACGCTATCTTGATCTCATCTCTGACGTGACCCAGATCCTGCCCCACCTGTTGTTATGCACACATACAGACATAACAACAGCCGGAAACTCCGGTGAGAACAAATCCCAGTATAAAACATGTATACATGCTGATACGAAATCATAAATCATGCATGAAAGCAATAACAATGGCTCCATAGTCTATGAACCGATCTATCTAAACCTGCAACTCAAATCAAATCATGTCTTGACTCGAATCGACTCTACTCTAGGGATCCCGATGTGAATAAGACGTCACTGTCTGTCACCTACCCTCCCAATCGGGGTAACTGTACGTCTTATTCCTAGACTTCGGTCATGTCTGTATCGAATGTCTACAATCGGAGTGAATCTAATCCGAAGCGTCGATACCACCGAACATCTAGTTTGGCAAGTCTGCCAATGACTCTCCTATCTCAAAGGCTTGAATATAAATCTATAAACAAGACATCATCATATCAAGATATTTGAATATAAATCTATAAACAAATCACAATCATATCAAAAGATAAACAATAATTCTAGTATGTGATTTTGTTGGGAAACTCAAACTGAATCTCATTTGAGTTGTGTCCTCCCCAAACAAAACATGCATTATACCTTTCGTCGCACAATGTCTGTCGATGTCGAAGTCTCGATGACGAATCTGTCACTATCAAATCTGAAATGGAAATGTTGATACATATTCTATCAATCTATAATCTCAATCAACACATATCAAATTCAATACTTGACCTCGGTACCATTTGACGGCATAACAACGTAATTTCTCAATACCGATCAATTCAAATCTCAACACAAATCTATATCAATTCTCAACAATGAATAATCAACATCATATATACATCATACTCTCAAAATCTGCATATTCTCAATCAAGATATGATAAAATTCATAACAAATGCATACGGTACTATTTCTTCGATCCGGTTGCGAATATACGACATCTATAATCTCAAGAATATATAATTTCAATCATATCAATCTTTCCTCAAATTTCACATTTCAGAACATGTTGAAATTTAAAGATACTTACATCCTCTTGTAGCCCTTGAAGAGAGGAGCTCAAAACTGAAATCGGATTAAAGTTTGGATGTATGAATCTTTCAAAATCACAATTTAAGAGCCTAAGAAAAGTGAAGCTTTTCTCTAGAGTCGTTCGGTTCTTGCTGATGAATTGAGGAAGAATGAAACAAATCCCTATATATATATTGAATGGCTAAGACACATGGCTCATCCTTTCGAGTACACGCCTTGCGCATATGCGCAACATTATCCGCGCATATGCGCGAGACCTACTGGTCTCGGCCAAGGCAAATTCAACACCTCGCGCATATGCGCGCTTCATCTTGCGCATATGCGCCAAAGGTTCTGGAGGTGTCGCGCATATGCGCGCCTTATCTCGCGCATGTGCGCCGATACTTCTGTACTTTTCGCGCATGTGCGCCGGTCTAGTGGCGCATATGCGCCGAGTTCATCTCATATCTATAATTGCATCCACTTTCTCGTCTCTTCCGGTCCGATACAAGGCGTCTACAACTACCTTAATTATCAACAACACAAATCTGATTATGATAATCAAATTCTCGGGCCTTACACATATACTCTAAACAGGTTCCTAGTCGAATCAGTCACCTACAATTTGGATAAAGGTCGCTTGAGCTTGGGACTAGCATCTGTGATGTAAACGTCACATTTCATTGGTAAGGGCATGGAGATGTCAATTCATACAGATGGATGATTAATTGAACAACCCTCTCCCGGACTGTCAATGTGGTTATCATTTGGCAATTTGAATATTTCGTGAATATGGATGTACAAGATTAGTCTTTAGACCCGGGACAACATAGAGGCTCTACGTACTAGCATACACTTTGATCAGTTTACCTACTCCATTGAAGGTTATCAGGCGACGAGGTTGGGTATGGTTTCGAAATACATAAGAGCATATACAATGTAGTCGAGGATTCACAGTTTGCCTATGGGTGAAGAAATTTTATTTGATATGATTCCTTAATAGTGCTAGGTTGCTAGGAATCTCTGACCAAAGTAAGATATGTGCATTTTATAAAGGTGTTTTCTCAGATGCACATATCATGTCACTATTATTCCTCAAAAATAAATCACATTGTTATCAAATTCATATGCAACGTTAATTTTCGATATACCAATGATTGCATATTCGATCGGGATATATGAGTTGAAGAGACCATATTGTACGTTAACAATAACTTAAGGTTCTTGCAGACACTATTAGTGCCACTTAAGGGATCATGGAGCGATGCTATTAGACTTTCTTATCATGTTCCGATGGGTGCTATCAGAAATGAGTACTGACATTATTGATCAAGGTGTTGATGAAAAGAATGAGGCTAATTAGGGTGAGCCCGAATAAGAATAAATGTTATTCTGGATCACATGGAGATGTGAACCAATAGATAGTGGTATCTCTGAACTATTGAGAGTCACACAAGTATTGGATTTTGTGTTCCTGTTGAGATAGTCAAAGTTCAATGAATTGAATTTGATGACTGTAGTTTGATGGTGATCAAATTGAATGCTTTTAAAGGAGTTTAGAGGTTGATTTCATAGGATGAAAAAAGGTCAAGTTATCTTAACTTCTATTTAATTAAGGAGAGCGGAATTTCCGATTTCGGTGAAGAGTTCAGAAAAATGGCAGCTGCCAAAAATGTATCAATGAAAATTTTGATTTTTGAAAATTTTAATTTTCATTATTCGAACAATATTTGTGTCCTTGATGCAACGGCATTAGATCGTCGATCTGGTTTATAATAATCTCACAACCATTTATTTAATGAATTTGAAATTTACTAATTAAATAATAATAATAATAGTAGTGACAACTAATATGTGCAATATTCTCATAAAATATTCTTGAGGGGTTTAGAATTAATTAACTAATAAGTTATTCTAAGAAATTAAATAATCATTTAATTTTTAAATATTATGTTTATATATATATATATATATATCTATATGGAGATAGAAGCATAGCCATATTTGTAACACATTGGTCGAAATTTGTTCTGCTAGTGAGGCTAGTAATGAATTTGTGGAGAAACAATCTGTCTCTTTTTCAGTTGTTTCCAAAACAACTTCTTGAACATCAATTGGATTTGCAAAAAGTGAGTGAAATAAAAATAAAAATAGAGTTGGTGTTAAACAAAAAAATGAGAAGGCTCTAAAAAAGAAAAAAAGAAGAGAAAAAGAACGAATGTAATGAAAATAATAAGAGAAAATAAATAAGGCAAAAATAGAATGGAAAAAATAAATTTATGGTCCCAAAGAGTGAGATATAGAGAGACTTGATTTTGCATAAACCCCTTAAAGTACTTTAGTACAAAGAGATTTTATCACATTTTTATGATATAAGTGGTTCAATTCGAACATTACTATTTATTATTTGCAAGATTTTGGAGATGTCATGATGAGAAAACAAACGAACATGGATGGTTGGAAAATACAAATGTTTGATCCATATCATTTAAAGTACAATCAAGTTAAAAAAAAGGAGAGTAATAGTGAGTACTTCATCTATGAGGTGTGTTCCAACTCTTGTTTCTAATTTTTTTAGAATTGAGAGTTGTCAACATTTAATTTTATTAACGTGCTCAAAAGTCTTACTCATAGTGCGTGTTGGGAATTTTTATTTTTATAATAGTTACTTGTTTAAGAAGAATACATTTTTTATTCAATATTCGTCATCACTTGAGTTATTTTCTAGAGAAACATGCAATGAATGTTTACTTCAAATGGTTGGTTTGATAAATATTTTAGAGTAAATAAAAAAATTAATGTATTGCATGAATATTTGATTTGGTTATTATATATTAAAATATTTGTTGAGATGATTTCTGAAAGTGAAACGTCAATTACTCATTTTTTTAAAAATATACTAAAATTTTTTTTCTTTCTAATTCATTCGACCGAAATACTAAGAATTTAAAATATGAATATTTTGCACAAGAAAAAGAGTGCACCACCAATAAATCCATGAGGCATTATTTGTAAAAGTAGATTCCTCTTTTTGATCAATCAAAACTTCTTCCCAAACTGTACAATATTCTTCCAAAGCATACGGCTTTCTGGATGTGGATGATGATATCTATACAAATGGATTTTATATATATGGTACAATGAAATATCACATGAGTAGATATCTATATGAATCCAAATCTGCCGAATCACTCATGGTAGGATCTTCTACATCCTAGGTCTTCACGTTCCGTCATCTGTCTTATGTTCTTCATGTAGCATTCAGATCGAATGAATCTATGAAATTACGTCGATACTTCCACTTATTATATATTATGGGTAACGCAGGAGACATCTTTATTTTTCCCCCGGGAATATTTAGAATTCACATTTCTTAGCTTTCAATTCGCCTCTGCATTCAAAAATAAACCAATCAACTATTATTTGAAAATTCAAAAAAGTAATTCAAAATATAAAATCGTAAAACGTCAACCAACCTAAACTAACATTATTTCAAAAATAAACTTAACTCTAACATCCTCTCAAAACCTCTCAAAAGCATCGTATGTCATAAAATCTTAAAGTAGCTTAAATCTTAAATATAATGTAACTCCTCGAATGTAAGAAACCGAAAATAATCAAAAGAATTATTCTAAAATTTAAATATAGTTGTGTAATAGATAAATATATATATATATATATATATATATATTTGTGTGTATTATATAATGCATATAGTAACCCAACAAATAAGGAAGAGACAAAATGTACATATATATACATATATAATAACCCTACAAATAAGGAAGAGACAAAATGTACGTATATATATACATATATAATAACCCTACAAATGAGGAAGAGGCAAAATATATAAATATAATAAAATAGATTGAGAAGATGAATCAGATGAAAATATCATCTCAAAATTTACTAGATTTAGTAAGGATTTTACCCATACCAATTCATGATTGCATCCTACAACAAGTTGGCCATCGGCTGGGTATAAAATGGAGGGGATAGAAAAAAAAGAATCAAAACAAAACCATCTTAAGTAATAATAAAATTTAAACTTAATAAATCAACTCTTCCTACCCATCTCTTCATGGCCTTCTTGTAAGGTAAATATTTCATGTACATTGTTATTATGTTTTCCTTGGTTCATCATATTTTATATGTAATGTATGAGCATATAATTAATTTATAGCTTCAATGGGTGTATCTTAAAACCAAACTCCTGCTAGTTTTTTATTTCAAATATCTAAATTTTAAAATATATATATAATAATAATTATATTTTAATATTGTACACTGTTATAAATAAGTTAACTAATAATACCGTGAAAATGTTGTTTGGAATTCTTGAAGTTAAAATGTTTCCTATAAAGTTATCATTGCACTATGGTGAAATAAATATAAACCTTGATGGATCATCAAGAAAAATAATATGAATGAAATTATTGGCTACTATTGAATGCTATAAATTTATGATCGGTAAGGAGATGACTTGGATACGAGGGGTTTAGGAGAATGAAATTAAAATTTGTTAAATATAAATTTATGTACCTTGTACACCGTATTAAATGGATAGACAATAAATTTTAAGTAACATATTTTGGACTCATTTTTTTCATGGACGTCCACACCTCTACTAAGTTCTTTTGTATAAATTAACATTTTCATAATGTTAGTAAATACGTTTTGATTGGGTTTGATTAATTATGGTTATTAGAGTTCTTGAGTTTAAGTTTTCCAGACCTTAAATTAGTAAGAATTTTATGATGCAATATTACAATTTAATAATCTGGATAAGATGTTTCATACTTTTAGAGGACCCTAAAAACAAATGAAATGATCAAATAAAGCTTCTACATAATTTATGGTGGGAGAAAGTGAGATAATATAGAACTTCAAAATTTATAGTAGAAAAAAAAATAATAAATAAAAAAAAGTACACATGGTTTACTGATTAAACAAATAATTGATAAATTTTATGTTATTTCCCAGCTTGATCTCCTGTATATTTCATCTTGTCTTTGTTCATGAAAATAAAAAGTATATTATTACCGGGTAACATACAACAGGTATTTGTAAAGTTTGATATTTGTTGAACGTGAATTACATGAAATTAAATTGTTTACGTGGATTATTTGTGACATTACATAACATCCATGCACTAAAACAAAAATATTTTACACACGTATTTTCTATATATGTAGAATCGATGCATGACATGACATTGCATTGCATATTGTGCCTCGATTCCAGTGTTTACTTCTTTCGATATAGTGTTTGGATTCGAGGAGATTTTCGGGATGGTACAGAGCTGCGACTAGCCCGAGAGATGTTGTAGGCCGATAAGGCGCAGTATGTTCGTAGTCCTTGTCGAGCTGATCGGCACACGGTAGTAGACTGGGGGAGTAGTGGTCGCTACGACAGTGTAGCCGAGCCTTGCCTGTTGCTTGAGCTGTTATGCGCTGCATTTACTGATTGTGCAGCTTCCGCTATATGCTACTACTTAAATAATAATTCACCCAAGTGTAGGTTGTCTGCAAGTAATATATTTCGTAAGTACGAGATCGATCCTCAGAGAGTTTATTTTGAGTTTAAATTTTTTAATTTATAGATTACTAAATGCAAGAATGAAGTTTACAAATTATAAATTTTGTCAAGGCTTGAGAATTTATTCTTGGTTTATGTAATATTGTTTACCTAAAAGTAAAACAAAAGAAACCACCATAAATAATTGTTCCAAGAAAATTAAACACACACATAATATAATATAGTTCCGACTATAGTAAAACCGAATTAACCGATATTTTATATATGATACCTATGATTATAATTATAACTATATAAATAAATAATTGCATAAAGTAAATGTTAAATTAAATCATTATATTTCATTTAGAACAACCGGCAGAGTCACGCTATTGCCTAAATGAAATATATTGATTTAATAAGTTAGTTGCGGTAAAGTAAAAGTTAGTTGCGATAAAGTAAATGTTAGTTGCGGAAAAGTAAAAGTTAGTTGCGAGAAAGTAAAAGTTAGATGCGAAAAGTAAAAGTTAAGTTAGATGCGAAAAATAAAAGTTAGTTGCGATAAAGTAAATGTTAGATTGTTAGATGTTAGTATTAAATCATAATATTTCATTTAGAATAACCGGCAGAGCCACGCTATCGTCTAAATGAAATATTATGATATTATTATATAAATAAATATATATATCTATATATTTATATAATAATAAGTGATGAAATATTTATTGTATCAAAATTAAACAACAAATCAAGATAACCACTTTAATGGTATCAAGCATTTGATGTAAATTGATAACAACAAATAATTCATTTTTATACCTACAATAAAAATAAGTTAGCTAAATGAAAAGAAATAAAGAAAGAATATACAAAATATAAACAATCTTACTTCACCAAGAATGCATCCTCTTCACCTTGACATAATAGATTTAGCTTGTCATAAGCTTACTTTTGATCAACACTACTCATAGTTGAGAACATGAAAGAAAATATATTGGAACTTAGAACTTTGATACACACTCACACTATATTTTACAATGAGATAGAATGATTCTCAAGCTAGCACAAGGCCTCTATTTATAGGCCAAATGAGAGAAAGGGTCAAAATTTTTATTAATGCCATGTAGTTGCAATAGTATTCTTTGTCTTCTCCAAGTTCAATTCCATGTCCCTTCTTTCAATGCTTTGTTCCACAACTTTAATCACCGAATTTGAACTCTGCTCAAAACGGCAAACATGTGGGGAATTGTCTGTAGATGAATTTGGCCACTTGGTTCACCTCATTTGGTTAAATATTGAAATAGTTATGATTTTGTTTTTAATAAATATGTTTGTATTTGAATATATAAAAGGAATAAAGAATCTAGGTTGTGATTTTCCGATAAAGTTTATTACTAAGGGACTAGTAATAAGATAGTGTGGGGGTGTGATGAAACTTAAATATAATAATATATAATTAAATGTGTTTTTATTATTATTCTTATTTTCACATAATATATAAAGTAACAATATATATATAATTTTTTTTAAATTTCTAAATTTTTTATAATAATATAGTCAAAAAGATTATTTACACCACCCACCATAACATGTATAATATCAAGAATATTATTGTAAAAGCCTCAACTCCATATATTCTTTCAGGTCAAAATGTTTAAGGAATAGCTACTTTTCATTCATGGAGTTGGAATAAATATTAACTCTCATTGAAAAATGCTAAGTATTAAAGCAGATAATTAATTAAACTAATATTGAAAGCAAAATAGGAAAATATACAAAGAATAAAATCCTCATTTTTTCTTTTTTTTATTGTTTTTTTTAAATAACATGACTGCAAAATTTTACAATAACATAAAATTTTTTATCCAAACATTCTACCATAAATATATATATATATATATATAAACATTTATATAACGGATACATCCGACTATCTTTGAAACTTATTTAGCACAAACAAATCTTTTTGTTTGTTTGTTTGTTTGTTTTTTGTTTTTTTTTTGTTTTTTTTTTAACACAATATTGATGTTTTTAGAACACATTGATAGTACATCAATCAAATCTAAAAAAACTATAATGAATAAAGTATTTTGCAGTCCATTATATATTTACTTCTTTTTTTTTCTTTTTTCAATAAATATTTTTTTTAGGGGAGTTATATTTTTGTAATTAACCATTTTTTAATAATCAATAAAAGTTTATTAATTGTTTTCTCATTTCTCACCACTCACTCACAAAAGATGTGTGAGTATATATTATACTTTTACAAAAGAATTCTTTCAATTATACATGTTAACAACCATACAAACCATATTTTTTAACTATATTCTCATAAAAATTTTAGAAATTATTTTATTTGAAAACACATACAATATATATATATATATGAACACATCTATTATATATTTTATATTAATTGATCAAAATATATATATAAATTGGTACATATGAAAAACTAATTTTTTTTAGTCTGTATTTTGAATATAATGAATATTAAAATCTAATGTATTGTAATTTTCCAATAATTATTAACTAATGCGTCTCAGGTGCATTTTACTGACACCTTACTCGACATTGAACTAAAAATTATTATTATTATTACTATATATAAGTATATATTTTAATTTTATATTTATACCTTAAAGAAAAACACTAAAACATACCGTTGAATCACAAGTTTAGCATCACATGAATTTTCTTTTCTTACTTTTGGATGTTGGCCAATTAAGTTGAGATAATGATGGATCTGGTTCATGACTAAATCCTTGCAGTAAATCAATAAGTTCACCTTTACTTGTAGCAGAAACTAACATCCTTCGCGAAGCTAATGAAATAAATCACTGTTCCACAACATCATCAATAAACGATAACAGTTTATCATAATAATTGTTAACATTTAACAAACTAATTGGCTTATTGTGGATATTTAATTGTGCCCAACAAACAGTATGAAATATTTCTTCCAAAGTACCGAAACCTCCTTGCAAAGCAATGAAAGCATCTGAATGTTCAATCATTTGAGTAATTCGTTCATACATGTTGTCCACTTTCATTTCTTCTCCTATTGTTGGTCCTGTAAGATTGGCTAAGGTAATCGGAATAATGCCTAAAACTTCACTTCCACCTGCATGCGCAGCTTTTGCAACTTTTCCCATGAGGCCAACTTCACCACCACCATATACCAAATGAATCTTTTTTTAGCAACTGTTATTTCAAGATTTTCTGCTACTTCTTCATAAATTGAATCTTTTCCTGCACTAGATCCACAAAATACACAAATATTTTTGATTTTACTTACCGTGGACGTTGACATGTTGAGAAATATGTTTTTTTTAATTGTTAGATCACAACATATGAATTTATAAGCGTAACATGCCAAAGGTCAATATTTGAACAGGAAATTATTATTATTAAAAGAAAATAAAAATGACAAAACTAAAACAAATATATACAGCGTAGTTGTGATTGTGGCTCACATCTTCATCTGATTTTATGTTCAGTAACGGCTTCAACGGCTTCTATGAGTCGAGGATATGCTTCCCATCCAATTTTCTTATAAATTGGCAAACATGGTCTTTTAACGTCAGATTCCCAAGACGAAATTGTGTATATATATTTACTTATCTAAATAGATATGCGTTACTACAGTAGGATCTTTGTAAGACTGATTCCACCGTCCATATTGATATTCCTCCTGTTGAAATTGCCACCATAGTTTAAGAAGTTCATTTTGCACGTACCCACTATAATGCGTATCAAGAACCTCTAGAAAATTATCCAAAGGCTCTTTACTCAGACCATTCTTAATAAATAAAATTTTATCTTCTCTATTCATTGATGTCATTCCAACATTTTTGCATTTTCCCTTACAAGTCCACCTTGCACATTTATGACATCCACCTATACGTTTAGCTCTTCGCTTTTTGGCATATGTGCGTTTACCAAATCCTGACATATGTCTTATTATTAATTCACTTGCTTCCCCAACCAATCGAACTTTTGCTTCAATTATCAAACGGACACCATTCGGTATGCCATATGACATCATCAACCTTAGCCGCTCACATCTAGCTTTATAAATTTTTTTCAACGCATTATCAGGTAAACAAGCAAAATATTTACGAAGATTCATAATACACGCATCCATATTATTATTATTATATATATTTCAATTATTTTGGGAAAACTGAAGAAACCGACTTAAACAGTCACGGAGTACCGTTATCCGCCACTTAATCAGGAAATGAATTAGAATCTGCAAAACAAAATGAAAATATCAAACAACTATTGTGGATCATATAAAGGCATAAAATCATTATTAAGAATTTCATTTTCTATAAAAGGCTTAAGTTTTTGCCCATTAACTTTAAACACGTCATTATTTTTAGGATTTTCAATATCAACAGCACCATGAGGATAAACAAATTTGACTATAAATGGTCCTGACCACCTCGATCTTAGTTTACCTGAAAATAAATGCAAACGAGAATTATAAAGCAAAACTTTTTGTCCAATTTCAAATGACTTTCTCATAATATTTTTATCATGAAAGGCTTTAGTTTTATCTTTATAAATCTTTGAATTTTCATATGCATCATTTCTTAATTCTTCAAATTAATTATTTGCAATTTTCTTAATTTAGATGCATCATCTAAATTAATATTAAATGCTTTAATTGCCCAATAAGCTTTATGTTCAGGTTCAACCGGTAAATGACAATGCTTACCAAAAACTAACCTATATGGTGACATCCCTAATGATGTTTTAAATGCAGTTCTATATGCCCATAATGCATCAGTTAATCTTAAATACCAATCTTTTCGATTTGGATTAACTGTTTTTTCTAAAATTTGTTTTATTTCTCTATTTGCAAATTCAATTTGACCATTACTTTGAGGATGATATGGGGTAGAAACTTTATGTGTAATGCCATATTTTCTTAACAAAGAAGAAAATGATTTATTTATAAAATGACTTGCCCTCATCACTAATTATTGCTCTAGGTATTCCAAATCTGCTAAAAATATTATCTTTTAAAAATTTTATAACAACTTTATGATCATTAGTTCTACATGCAATTGCTTCAATCCATTTTGAAACATAATCAACAGCGACTAAAATGTACGTATATCCAAAAGATAATGAAAATGGACCCATAAAATCTATCCCCCAACTATCAAATATTTCAATAATTATGATTGGATTTAAAGGCATCATGTTTCGTTTTGAAATTGATCCCATCTTCTGACAGTTTTCACAAGATTTGCAAAATAAATGCGTATCTTTGAATAAAGACGGCCAATAAAATCCACATTGTAAGATTTTTGTAGCTGTTTTATTGGATGAAAAATGACCTCCACATGCTTCAGAATGACAAAATTTAATAACATTACTTATTTCATTGTCGGGTATGCATCATCGAAAAATTTGGTCAGGACAATACTTAAATAAGTAAGGATCATCCCAATAAAATTTTTTAACTTCTATAAAGAATTTATTCTTATCCTGTGAATTCCAATAAGAAGGCATTTTATTTGTCACAAGAAAATTTACAATGTTAGCAAACCAAGGCATAATAGTAGCATAAAACAACTGATCATCTGGAAAATTTTCATTTATTGGTATTTCATTATGAGATGATTCAGTCATTATTCTAGATAAATGATCGGCTACAACATTTTCTTTTCCTTTTTTATCTTTAATTATAATATCAAATTCTTGTAACAATAAAATCCACCGTATTAATCTTGGCTTAGCATCTTGTTTATTTGATAAATATTTTATGGCAGAATGATCGGTGTAAACAATAGTAGTAGAACCAATTAAATAAGATCGAAACTTATCTAATGCAAATACTACTGAAAGTAATTCTTTTTTAGTAGTTGAATAATTTATTTGGGCACTATTTAAGGTTCTACTAGCATAATAGATTGCATAAGGTTTTCCTTCTTTTCTTTGTCCTAACACAGCTCCTTAGCATAATCACTTGCATCACACATTAATTCAAATGGTAAAGACCAATCTGGAGGTTGTAAAATAGGTGATGTAACTAAAAGATTAATAATTTTTTTAAAAGCATTTTCACATTTCTGAGTCCATTCAAATTGTGTATCTTTTGTTAAAAGATTTGAAATTGGTTTAGATATTATGCTGAAATTTTTTATAAACCTTCTATAAAATCCTGCATGACCCAAGAATGATCGAACTTCTTTGACCGTTTTTGGTGATGTTAAATTAGCAATAACATCAACTTTGGCTTTATCAACTTCAAATGGTAGTGGCAAATGATCTTTTCTAGTTGCATCATTTAATTTTCTATAATCAATACACATACGCCAACTAGATGGAATCCTAGCTTGTAATAACTCTCCCTTTTCATTTTTTATAACAGTGATGCCGGACTTTTTAGGTACTACTTGTGTTGGACTTACCCATTTACTATCTGAAATTGGATAGATAATTCCAGCGTCTAATAGTTTTATTACTTCATTCTTAACAACTTCCTTCATATGTGGATTTAACCTTCTTTGTGGTTGTTGATATGTTTTAGCATTTTCTTCCAAGTGAATTTTATGTGTACAAATTAAAGGATTCATACCTTTTATATCTTTCAAAGTCCATCCAATTGCATTTTTATATTTTTTAAGTAATTTAATCAAATCTTCTTCTTGATTTGGCAAAAGAGTGGAAGAAATTAAAACAAGAAATATTTTATTTTCACCAAAAAATACATATTTCAATTCTAATGGTAAAACTTTTAATTCAAGTTTTGTATTATCATCTTCTTTAAAATTATTTTTAGACTCAAACTTTCTATTGAAAAAACTTCAGATTGTTGATTTAAGTTTTCTTCTTGTATATTTTTTTCCACAATTGTTTCAATTTCATTATCATATTCATTTTCATTAATACTTGGTTGTTTACATAAATTGAACACATTAAGTTCTAGAGTCATATTTCAAAAAGACAATTTCATTATTCCATTTCGACAATTAATTAAAGCATTTGAAGTTGCTAGAAATGGTCGTCCCAATATTACTGAAATTTCATTACGTACTTCTATTGGTTGTGTATCCAAAACAATAAAATCTACAGGATATATGAATTTATCAACTTGAACCAACACATCTTCTACAATACCTCTAGGTATTTTGATTGACCTATCCGCCAGTAAGAGAGTAACAGAAGTGGGTTTTAATTATCCTAAATTAAGTTTTTCATAAACTGAATAAGGAAGTAAATTCACACTTGCTCCCAAATCCAACAAAGCTTTTTTAATTTTATTTTCTCCAATAATACATGAAATTGTTGGACAACCAGGATCTTTATATTTTAAACTAGAATTATTTTGAAGAATAGAACTTACTTGTTCAGCCAAGAATGCTTTTTTCTTCACATGCAATTTTCTCTTTACAGTACATAAGTCTTTTAAAAATTTTGCATAAGAAGGTACTTGTTTAATAGCATCTAATAATGGAATATTTATCTTCACTTGTTTAAAAACTTCATAGATATCAGAATCACTTTTTTGTTTTTTATGATTTGTTAATGCATGAGGAAATGGTGGAGGTTTATTTGACTTATTTACTATTTCAGATGATTTATCATTCACCATATTATTCTTAAAATTTAAGGTATCATCATTCTCAAAAGTATCAGGATTATCATCCTTGCTCTTTGATTTTAAATGATCCGTGTTTTCATTATTATATGGATCATTAACTATTTTACCACTTCTAAGGGTAATAACAGATTTTATTTTATCAATTTTTTCATTTTTTAATTCTTGATTTTGATTTTTAGGATTAGGTTGAGGTTGAGATGGAAATTTTCCTTTTTCATAAATATTAAGTGCAAATGCAAATTTTGCAAGAGTTTCTTTCAAATCACTCATAGATTGACTGTTTTGAATATTGATAGACTCTTGCTTTTGGATAAATGCATGAATTACATCTTCAAAGTTTTTTCTTGGAGGTGTAACATAAGGAATATAACCTTGATGATTTTGGTTATTTTGAAAATATTGTTGTGACGGTTGTGCATTATTATCATTCCTCCAACTAAAATTAGGATGATTTTTCCATCCATGATTATATGATGGTGAAAAAGGATCTAGTATTGGTTTTTTATAATTGTTAACATAATTTGCTTGTTCATGGAGACATTCTTTAAATGAAGGTAATGTTGGACAATCTTTTGTAGCATGATCATGTGTATCACATATATGACAAACAATTTCTCGAATACTTTTTAATTGACCACACTCTTTTTCATTTCTAATGACTCAATTTTTCTTGCTAAAGATGCAAGTTTAGCTTGAATATCTATATCATCTTTAAGATTATAGATACCACCCCCATTTGTTGAATTATTGTTTTTAGTTGTTGGTGGTTCTATTGTGCCTATATTATCCCAATTTTGAGCATTTTCTGCTAATGAATCCAAATATTCCATAGCTTCATTTGGGTTTTTATCTTCAAAAGTTGAATTACACATGAATTCTATCATTTGCCTATCTTTAGGTATTAGACCTTCATAAAAGTGAGAAATTATTATCCATGTTTCAAAACCATGATGTGGGCATGTATTAAGTAATTCTTTATATCTATCCCAACATTGATAAAACGTTTCTCTTTGTTTTTGAGAAAAAATTGTAATTTGTCTTTTAAAAGAGTTTGTTCTATGGGAAGGGAAAAACTTTTTGAGAAATTGTTGCATTTCTTCCCATGATCTTATTGAACTTGATCTTAAATTTTGTAGCCATGTTTTAGCTTTATCTTTTAAAGAAAAAGGGAAAAGCTTTAATCGAACTATATCCATGCTACGATTTTGATCATTATAAGTGTTACAAACTTCCTCAAATTCTCTTAGATGCAAATATAGATTTTCCGAATCTAAGCCATGAAAATTTGGTAAAAGTTGAATAATTTGAGGTTTGAAGTTGAAATTAGATGCATCAGGAGGAAAAACTAAACAAGATGGGGCACTAGTTCTAATAGGGTTCATATGGTGTCTAAGTGTTCTTAATTGATCATGTTCTTGATTATTATTATTATTATTATTATTATTATTATCATTATCTTGATTATTTGAATTATCATCCATGTTTAAATTATTTTTAGATACTCGAATAAGTCTACCACTTTTTTATCGACTCCAAATACTCATACAAAAAAAAACAACACAATATTTATAAATAAAACATAATTAACAAATATAAACTTAATTTATACCTCCCCGGCAACGGCGCCAAGAACTTGCTACTACTTAAATAATAATTCACCCAAGTGTAGGTTGTCTGCAAGTAATATATTTCGTAAGTACGAGATCGATCCTCAGAGAGGTTATTTTGAGTTTAAATTTATTAATTTATAGATTACCAAATGCAAGAATGAAGTTTACAAATTATAAATTTTGTCAAGGCTTGAGGATTTATTCTGGGTTTATGTAATATTGTTTAACTAAAAGTAAAACAAAAGAAACCACCATAAATAATGGTTCCAAGAAAATTAAACACACACATAATATAATATAGTTCCCACTATAGTAAATAATGAATTAACCGATATTTTATATATGGTACCTATGATTATAATTATAACTATATAAATAAATAATTGCATAAAGTAAATGTTAAATTAAATCATTATATTTCATTTAGAACAACCGACAGAGCCACGCTATTATCTAAATGAAATATATTGATTTAATAAGTTAGTTGCGGTAAAGTAAAAGTTAGTTGCGATAAAGTAAATGTTAGTTGCGGAAAAGTAAAAGTTAGTTGCGAGAAAGTAAAAGTTAGATGCGAAAAGTAAGTTAGTTGCGAGAAAGTAAAAGTTAGATGCGAAAAATAAAAGTTAGTTGCGATAAAGTAAATGTTAGATTGTTAGATTTTAGTATTAAATCATAATATTTCATTTAGAACAACCAGCAGAGCCACGCTATCGTCTAAATGAAATATTATGATATTATTATATAAGATATATATATATATAATAATAAGTGATGAAATATTTATTGTATCAAAATTAAACAACAAATCAAGATAACCACTTTAATGGTATCAAGCATTTGATGTAAATTGATAACAACAAATAATTCATTTTTATACCTACAATAAAATTAAGTTAGCTAAATGAAAAGAAATAAAGAAAGAATATACAAAATATAAACAATCTTACTTCACCAAGAATGCATCCTCTTCACCTTGACATAATAGATTTAGCTTGTCATAAGCTTACTTTTGATCAACACTACTCATAGTTGAGAACATGAAAGAAAATATATTGGAACTTAGAACTTTGATACACACTCACACTATATTTTACTATGAGATAGAATGATTTTCAAGCTAGCACAAGGCCTCTATTTATAGGCCAAATGAGAGAAAGTGTCAAAATTTTTATTAATGCCATGTAGTTGCAATAGTATTCTTTGTCTCCTCCAAGTTCAATTCCATGTCCCTTCTTTCAATGCTTTGTTCCACAACTTTAATCACCGAATTTGACTCTGCTCAAAACGGCAAACGTGTGGGGAATTGTCTGTAAATGAATTTGGCTACTTGGTTCACCTCATTTGGTTAAATATTGAAATAGTTATATTTTTTTACTATATGCTGGTCTTACTAAAAGTAAATTTGTCCTCCTTTTGATATTTGCACAATTTGATCATCTTAATAAACTTTTTAGGCAATCATGTCTTCTGCAAAGTTGTAAATAATTTCTCAAGGATTCCAAACATGTTTGAGTCACCTCCATTTGAATTTTCTAGCTTGAGTTATCACTATTTAACAACACGTAGAAAACCTGAAAATAAAACATATTTAGTAAGAAAATTAATTATAAACAAACAATACTAAAATAACATAATTTTATAATTTTAATGAAACTTAAATTTAAAAATACAGGTTTTAACATATAATAAATTATTAATTTTAAGTTTCATCACTATACTGATTTCCCGTGCTTGTGTATATTCTCTTATCATGCATTACATCCATGTATCATTCATTACAATTCATGTTGTTTTTATTTCGGTATTTTCATACTGGGCTATTTCTTACCCCTCAGGGGCAATTATCTTTTGTGTCGTTGATAATCAGGGAAACATGGCATCCATCGTACTTCTGAGTGAGGAGCCATATGAGGAAAGCAATTATACTACCATGTTCATAGATGGAGCATTAGCACTGGTAGAGGAGATCTTTTACGATTGCCCTGGGTTTATGTTGGTGATGGGGACATACCCCAGTTTATCATACTTCTCAATAAGGGTGCCTTGGTCTGTATAAGTGCCGATTCAGATGTTGTGATGGAGGAGCTGAAATAAAGATGCATAAATAAATATATATAATTATGCTCGGTATATTTTGTTATGTAATATTTATTCGAGCACTAATATGTAAAATGGTATGATGTTTAACCGATCCAGGATAATATGCGTTTTGGTTGAAGACAAATATTTACAATATAAATATTTATATGAATTTAGTAAACATGTTAATTGTGGTGTCTCAACAATAGTTATATGTATTATACTTTTACATTATATAATACTGAATATCTTTCGAAAAGAACTTTTTGGGCTCGCGTTGACATTAAATTTTAAAATCTCATTCTCCGCTGTAGACTTCAAATGGTAATTAAATAAAATAATTCATGATAATTACCGTTGAGATTCGAGGGACCCACACTTAGTGGTATCAGAGCAATAAATTGGGAAATTGCTCGAAGTATCACAACATAGCTAGAGATGCTTCCATAGGATTATGGTCACACGAGAGTTACGCGAAACTTAATTAATTGCCTATGTGCTCTTGTATTTTTATGTGTGTGGATTTATAAAGTAACATTGATACTATTTCTTTGTATATATGCTGAAAAATACGAATCATGGCTTAAAGATATTGAGTAACTGTTCAGTTTAATCGAGTATACTGATATATAAAAGTATAAGCTTGCATTATACCAACTGAAGGATCGTGCGAGAGATTGGCAGGAAGCCGCCAAGATGGGACTTGATGAACAAGGAATCGAGGTAAGTTGGACTGTCTTCAAAACTCAATTCACTGAACAATTTTCTTCACCATCTTACTATACCAAAAAAGAGATTGAGTTCAACAGCCTACGACAAGGGAATATGTCTGTAGCTGAATATACCTCTACTTTTACTGCAATCCTAAAATACGCACCACATGTAGCAGCAAACCCAAAGGCAAAATATAATTGTTTCGTGAATGGACTAAACAACAACATTTATACTTATGTTGTGTCTGGACTACCTACTGGATTTGCAGAGGCAGTCGAAAGAGAAAAAAATGCAGAAGCTGGACTTAAGAGGGGAAGCGCTTCGTTTGTTCCTACAGGTAACAGATTAACCACCCAACAAAATTGAAAGCTAAAGGAAAGATGTTTAAGAAATCTGGATAAGTTTCTTCTAGTTCTAGTGCTTATCGTCAACAGGGTGAATCTCAAATAACTACTTATTCTGGTCCCTACTGTAACCGTTGTGGAGGTAGGCCTTTTAGTGAACAATGTGTTAGTGTTTATGGCTCTTGTCGGGAATATGGTCAGGAAGGTCATTATGCAAGGGTTTGCCCATCCAAGAAGAATGTTCCACAACCTGTCCGAGGAGGATTTCGTGGAAGATCTAGTACTGGTAGAGGTACTGTACCTGAGAAATCTTTTCAGCAGTCATATGGACCACCGCAGCAAGCGTCGGGAACTCGTAATTTCTCAAACCAACCCAGGCTCGTGTTTTTTCACTCACAAAAGATCAAGCTCAGGAAGCACTAGGAAGTGTCATAGCAGGTAATTGTTATGCTATCTGGTTATCTTGCACGAGTATTATTTGACACCGGTGCATCCCATTCATTCATTTTTGAATCATTCATTACATCACATTCTTTGACTCCTGTTGTACTACCTACATCAATTTTTGTTGCTACTCCGATGGGTAATATCATCATGTCTACTCGAATGATACTGGATTGCATGTTGAATTGTGAAGATAATGAACTGCATTTGAACCTTATTGTTCTACCGATGCAAGATTTTGATTGTATCGTGGGAATTGATACACTGACCATATACCATGCTACCATTGATTGTTTCCATGGGATAGTCCGTTTTCGTCCTAACTCTGGGACAAAATGGAATTTCTGTGGTAAGGGCTCACGTGCCAAAATTTCCCTGATATCATCCTTGGAAATGTCGCGTTTATTATTCCAAGGGAATGAAGGATACCTTGTGTATGCTGTCGACACCGAGAAATCAGAATCAAAATTTTCTGAAATCCCAGTGGTGAATGAATTTCAAGATATTTTTCCCAATGATATACCTGGATTTCCTCCACCCAGAGAAATAGAATTCCCGATAGAATTATTTTCTGGAACAATTCCTATTTCTAAAGTACCATACCGAATGCCCCATTAGAATTAAAAGAATTGAAGGAACAACTACAAGAATTACTGGATAAAGGCTACATTAGACCCAGTGTATCACCATGGGGAGCCCCAGTGTTGTTCGTAAGCAAGAAAGATTGTTTGATGCGGTTGTGCATTGATTATCCACAACTGAATCAAGCTACTATAAAGAACAAGTACCCATTGCCTCGAATTGATGACTTATTTGATCACTTCAAGGTACTGCTATTTATTCAAAGATCGATATGCGTTCCGGTTATCATCAATTGCGAATTCGAGCCGAATATATACCAAAGACAGCATTCCGGACAAGACAATATTCATGGATTTAATGAATCGCATATTCAAGGAAGTTCTTGACCAATTTGTTATCTTTTTTATTCATGATATTTTGGTGTATTCAAAATCTGAAGAGGAACATGCTGAACACTTGAGGATTGTCCTACAAATACTTCGCAAGGAACAACTCTATGCTAAATTGTCAAAATGTTAGTTTTTGGCTAGATCGTGTGGTGTTCTTAGGTCATGTCATATCACGCTTTGGCATCTCAGTTGATCCAAGCAAAGTAGAAGCCATGATTAATTGGTTTAGACCAACAAACATTCCTGAAATTCGAAGTGGGCTTAGCTGGTTATTACCGTCGATTCATCGAAGGATTCTCAAAAATCGCTAAACCAATTACCCGCCTAACACAGAAAAATGTAAAATTCATTTGGTCTGATGAATGTGAATCAAGTTTTCTCTAGTTGAAAAAGAGAATGACCACTGCACCAGTTCTTACTCTTCCATCTGGTTCGGGTGGTTTCACTGTTTGCACGGATGCATCATTAAAGTGTTTAGGTTGTGTTTTGATGCAACACGGAAAAGTGATTGCCTACGCTTCTCGGCAACTAAAACCCCACGAGAGCAAGTATCCAGTTCATGATCTAGAATTAGCCGCCATTGTGTTTGTCCTAAAAATTTGTGACACTATTTATATGTAGAAAAGTTTGTGATCCTATCCGATCGTAAAAGGCTGAAGTATTTATTCTCTCGGTCGGACCTGAATATGAGACAACGTAGATGGATGGACTTTCTTAAAGATTATGATTGTGAGATTCAGTATCATCATGGAAAAGTGAACGTAATTGCTGATGCACTCAGTCGAAAAGTTCAAGATGTCGTTTTGACTTACGTTCGAATTTCACAAGTGCATGAAGATATTTATACATCAGGATGGAGTTTCATTATTATTGATGAGCACGTCACCGTTACTGCAGTACAGATTGAGCCCGAATTAATTTCTCGAATTAAGGAGGCACAAAAAACTGATGCCCAGATTCTGAAATCCAGACAATTGGTCCTTGATGGTCACAAATCAGGATTCGAAATAGCTGCAGAGGATTCTCTACTATTGAACTGCCGTCTAGTTGTTCAAGAAAAATCAGATTTTCAATTAGAACTTTTGAAGGAGGCCCATTGCAGCCAGTTACAGTATCCATCCAGGAGGAAAGAAAATGCATGCATGTTTGAGACTCCAGCTTTGGTGGAAGAGAATGAAGAAAGACATATTTGAATTCGTGTCTAGATGTCTCACATGTCAAC
Source organism: Primulina tabacum (assembly GCF_025594145.1). Lineage (NCBI taxonomy): Eukaryota > Viridiplantae > Streptophyta > Magnoliopsida > Lamiales > Gesneriaceae > Primulina > Primulina tabacum. The sequence goes on from NC_134551.1 coordinate 27,646,533, forward strand.
AAGTCAAAGCTGAGAGGAAGAAACACAGAGGACTCCTACGAAGTCTCAAAATTCCCAAATGGAATTGGGAGCATATTGCAATGGATTTTGTTACTCATTTACCTCGTTCTTCAAGAGGATGCGATTCTATATGGGTTGTAGTGGATCTGTAAGGTCCAAAATTAAGACGACGCAATCCTACTACATGCAAATCTAGGAAATATGATAAATGACTAATTAATTGATTTTAATTGCTTAATTGATTATTGACATGCATGATTATATGTTAATTAGGATTTTATTATCATTATGCATAAAATTATATTTTTTAGGATTATTCAAGTTGCGATCGAGGAACGGAGACCGAGGGCTGAATAATGTAAAATGTTTTTATTAAATAATTTATTTTAAATTATTTAAAATATGGATGATGCTTTTTTAGTATTTTTGAAAATAAGGGGTTTTGAGGTGATTTTATACGCCGGGACGTAAATTTTATCGGTGTTTGTTTTTCAACAAAAACTTGAACGTATTAGCAACCCGGCTAATAAATTCACAACTTTCCAAAACAAAATTATTTTTAAAATTCTAATTAAGCACTAATGGGCCTAATTAACCTACCTAATGGGCCTAAGCTTAATTAGTAACTTAATTAAGAATTTAATAAGCTAAAACCCCACCCCAAACCCCATATTACCCACGCCACTTTCACAATTCAGCACACCAATTCTCCCCAATCATAATACATGACACACACATAGAATATTTTGAAGAGAAGAGTTCAAAATTTCAAGAAGAATTCAGCCTAAGGTTCTTGTCGCCGTTCTTCGCAATCGTCAACGTAAATTCGCGTCTAAATTACGCAAAGGCATGCCATAATTCTCCTTTTACTCATCCATCACACCATAATATTTATTTAGTTATGTTTTGAATGAAAAACAAGTTGCAATTTGTTATATTTTTGTTTTGCATCAAATATGAATTTTAAAGCATGATATGTGAACCAAAAACATGATCTTTATGTAACAAAAAGGGGCTGCCATGAAATAGGAATGGAATAAACATGTTTTTCACGAGTTAGAGTCATTAGACCCTCACCTGTCGGCTGCACAACATGAAACACAAAGATGGAAGCACTTTTCTGTTATTGAGTGAGAGGGGTTCGGTTTTTGAGTTGAAAGGCTTGGCTTTGGTTCGATTGGGGCCAGGGCTTGGCTAGGGTCCGTGAGGGGTCAGGGGAGGAGTCCTAGCCACTCTAGGACTCGAGACCAGGGGCTGGGGAGGAGTCCTAGCAAGCTAGGACTCCACCCGAGAAGCAAAGGGTGCAGGCGCTGGTGTGTGTAGCTTGCGCATGGAGATTTGGCTCGGCCTGGGGGCTCTGGACTGGGGTAGGCCAAAGTGGTTAGGGTTCTAGGAGAGTGTTTGGGGGGCTGGTTCAAGGGGTGGCTCGATGGTTGGGTGGCTAGCAACAGAAAACATGAGGGAAGCAAAGAACACGCAGCTTGAGTCTTTTGATTCAGTTGCTTCGTGCGCTGGTTTCAGGAGGTGGGAGTCCTATTGCACAAGGACACTACAAACGCACAGCACATGCAGATTGTTGGGTCGAGTTAGAGGAGGTTTTTGAGTGGGCCAGGGATGGTGTTTCGGGCTGGGCTTGTTCAAGAGGGTCCCTATGTAGGTTGGCTAGGTTTTGGCTCGAGGTGGCTCGGGCGTGGCTCGAGTAAATTGGGAGATGGCTCGGGTGGTTCGATAAGGTGTCTATTTCAAAAATTAAAAGGCTTAAAAAAGAATCCATGGGTCCATGGGTGTGGCTCATGACTTGGAAGGGTAGAATAAATAATAAAAATGTTATGTTTAAAGTTTGCGATCAAAATAACGAGTTTTGGATTTATGAGGGAATTAATCGCCGTATGAAACGCTAATTAACGAATTAATTGAAACGCCTAGTTTTGAGCTTTAAAAAATTATAGAAAATTATATTTAAGCTTAAATAATTATTAAAAGTCTAAATTTTTTAATTTGGGAATTTTATATCAAGGTTTAGTTTAGTTCGAGATTAAAATACATTAATACGTCACATTTAAAGAATAATTGAAAAGTCCTCGATTTACGCTAAATAAAAATACGAGAAAATTCATGTAAGCTTAAATAATTATTTGGGACATATTGGAGTCAACGGAATTAAGAAAAAGTCGAAAACGTGAAATTTTACGTCAATGGGTAAAATGATCATTTTACACCCAAAAATTAGTAAACGTCATGGCAGTGTCCTGAATGCTGTTTTATATGCTAACATGATTATTTTCAATGGTTATGAATGTTTATGAATTTTTATATGTTAATATGTCAATTTTAAAAGTTTATGAAATTTTATGATGTAAATATGTTTATTTTTAATGTTTATGGTTTAATATGTCAAAAGGTTGATTTAAATGTTATGATATGTTAATGTTGGTTTTAAATATTTATGGATGTTTTTATGATTTAATATACTAAAATGTTTATTTTAAATATTTATGATTTGATATGTCAAAGCGTTTATTTTAAATGTTTATGATTTAAATGTTTATTTTAAAATGTTCATGGATGTTTATCATTTTTAATATGTTAAATTATGAGTTTTAAATGTTTATGGATTTTATGGTTTAACGTGGACATTTAAAAGACATGTTGCATGCTTGGTTTAAAAGAAAAACGTCATATGCATGTATGAATTTTATAAAGTGATAAGAATATGAAACGTTGAAGGAAATGAAGTAATTGTGACTGATACGATGATATGTTGGAGATATCGTGAGGGTTATGGTCCTAGGGGGAGCCCGACGATCGTGTTTCCTTGGATACGGATATGTAGATGTATACGATGATATGTTAATACGTAAGGCCAAGGCCCAATTGACCGGTGAGAGTGTTGCCGGTGTTCCCGTCGCCCATTACTGTGGTTACATGTAGATTGATCCATCGCCCAACACGTAGACGTAGACGTAGATGAACACTAAAGTCACAATGAACGATCTGAATTCAACGAAAGGAAAAGGAATACGTATATGTTGATGATGATATGAATATGTTGATGATGATACAAATATGTTGATATGAATATGGGTACAAATATGAATATGTTTATGCATTGTGAAAATGTTTATGTTTAAAGTTGATGCATCATGAAAACGTTTAGGAAAATGTTTATGTTTGAAGTTTATGCGTGACATGAAAACGTTATTTTTACGTATAAATATTTTTCACTGTTGCTTGTGGTTTTATACGTATTATTCGATATAAAGAATATGATGTGTTGAGTCTTTAGACTCACTAGGTGTGTTTGATTCAGATGATATTGATAATTACGGTATTGGAGGTCTTGATGAGTGACTTTGCTGGACTATCGGTGCACATAACCCGAGGACCAGCGCTTCTACTTTCCGCACTTAAGTTTATGAATTATTTTAGAGATTTTAGGACTATTTTTTTATGCTTTTGAGAGATTTTTTAGAGGTTTAGTATGAGCTATACTTTTCAAATTTATTGCTTTTTAGGTTTGGTAAAACGTTTGACGATTTAATGTTTTTAGATATTTCTCTGGATTTTCAAATACTAGTTGGTTGATTTATTTTAAAATGGTGCAAAAGTATTTTATGCATATGTATATGTAGTGGCCAAAAATTTGAGAGCTTTTTTTTAAAAAAAATTTCTAGTACTTTTTAAGAAAACGAACAAGCAGACGTTTCAGTTGGTATCAGAGCAATGGTCCTGTAAAGGGTTTTGCCACCATCAGCGTAGGAAAGATCAGTCATCAAGCCTCAATTTGTAAGTTTTACATGCTTTATATGATTTAATATGATGTTACCCGCATGACGACATGAATAATATGTTTATGTTACATGTTTACTAGCTTTTGAGTATATGTGCTTTGCATGTTTAAATTGCTGAATGAATGAGGATTTGTCACATGATTAGAAAGCTTAGATTTAAATGCATGTTGGTTACGTTAGAATTTGGAAAACGTTCAGATAAAATGCCTCCTATACGTGCCCCTGTTAATGAGAACCGAGCTGAGAACAGCGTGAACCATCAAGTGAATGCACCACCACCACCTCCTCCTGAGGATGCTGCTACTTGTTCTTTAGAGGGGATGGCTCGTCTCTTCGAGCAGTAGTTACAGCAGCAGTTACAGCAGATACAGCAGCAGTTACAGCAGATACAGCAGCAGCAGTTACAGCAGGCACCTAGGCCACAACATGACATAAATGATCGGTTCCGGAGGCTATGGCCGAAGGAATTCTCTGGCACCATCGATCCCTTTGCTGCTGAGAGTTGGATTCGTTCACTCGAGTTACACTTTAGTTATCTGGATATGGGGGATGCGGACCGTGTGAGGTGTACCACTTATCTATTTAGGGATGATGCTTCTTTATGGTGGGAAGGAGCCGAGCACGGTGTCAATCTTGCTACTATTACTTGGACCCGTTTCAAGGAAATATTCTATAAAAAATACTTTACTGCTGATGTTAGATAGGGACTAATGAGGGAGTTTATGAGCCTCCGACAGGGAGACTCTACGGTTGCTGAGTTTGTGAAAAAGTTTGATAGGGGTTGTCATTTTGTATCCCTTATTGGAGGGGATCCTGCAGTGAAGCTTAAACACTTCATGGATGGCCTACGACCGACCATTCGAAATAATGTTATGATGATGCGTGCTATGGATTATGCTACCGCTACTGCTTATGCATTCCAGTCTGAGCAGTCTTTGAAGGACATTGATTTTGAGATACATCGCAAGAGGCAGCAACATCAGAATAATAATCAGCCAAAGAAGAAGACATATACAGGTCCTCTTAGACCTCAAGGGCCTCAACAGCCTCAAGGTAAAGTCAAGGAACAAGCACCGCCAAAGCCACAACAACTTGGAGCACCAAAGCCTCCTGATAGGCAACTATGTAAAGATTGCAACCGCTTTCATTTTGGCCATTGCATGTGGGGATCCTTTAGATGCTTCGTATGCAAGGAGGAAGGACATAAGGCTGCTGATTGCCCGAAAAGAGAAGGAACCTACTATGGGAAGAGCATATGTTTTGAATGCTCAAGATGCTGGTCAGGAGGCAATCATTACGCTTATTACGGGTAACCTAGTCATCTAACATTTTTATATTGCATTCAAAGGAATGAAATGTTAAATTGGTTATTAGAACTTATTTGGGATTAAGGAAACATAAGGACATTCTAGAACTTAAGTTTTATCAGGGTAGTGCAGCGGAAGCTTGGATTTTTGGGGATCCTAGAATTGAATCTTAAACTTTGGGTTATTAAGGTAAGCGAATTTCGAGGACGAAATTTTATTTAGGGGGGGGGGGGGAGGGGAGGAATTGTAAGGTCCAAAATTAAGACGACGCAATCCAACTGCATGCAAATCTTGGAAATATGATAAATGACTAATTAATTGGTTTTAATTGCTTAATTGATTATGTGACATGCATGATTATATGTTAATTAGGATTTTATTGTCATTATGCATAAAATTTTATTTTTTAGGATTATTCAAGTTGCGATCGAGGAACAGAGACCGATGGTTGAAGAATGTAAAATGTTTTTATTAAATAATTGATTTTAAATTATCTAAAATATGGATGATGCTTTTTTAGTATTTTTGAAAATAAGGGTTTTAAGGTGATTATATACGTCGGGAGGTAAATTTTATCGGTGTTGGTTTTTCAACAAAAACTTGAACGTATTAGCAACCCGGCTAATAAATTCACAACTTTCCTAAAAAAAATTATTTTAAAATTCTAATTAAGCACTAATTGGTCTAATTAACCTACCTAATGGTCCTAAGCTTAATCAGTAACTTAATTAAGTATTTAATAAGCTAAAACCCCACCCCAAACCCCATATTACCCACGCCACTTTCACAATTCAGCACACCAATTCTCCCCAATCATAATACACGACACACACATAGAATATTTTGAAGAGAAGAGTTCGAAAGTTCAAGGAGAATTCAGCCTTGGGTTCTTGTCGCCGTTCTTCGCAATCGTCAACGTAAATTCGCGTGTAAATTACGCAAAGGCACGCCATAATTCTCCTTTTACTCATCCATCACACCATAATATTTATTTAATTTTGTTTCGAATGAAAAACAAGTTGCACTTTGTTATATTTTCGTCTTGCATCAAACATGAATTTTAAAGCATGATATGTGAACAAAAAACATGATTTTTATGTACCAAAAAGGGGCTGCCATGAATTAGGAATGGAAAAAACATGTTTTTCTTGAGTTCGAGTCATTAGAGCCTCAACTGTTGGCTGCACAACATGAAACACAAATCTGGAAGCACTTTTCTGTTATGGAGTGAGGGGGGGTTCGGTTTTTGAGTTGAACGGCGTGGCTTTGGTTCGATTGGGGCCAAGGCTTGGCTAGGGTCCATGAGGGGTCAGAGGAGGAGTCCTAGCCATGCTAGGACTCGATACCAGGGGCTGGGGAGGAGTCCTAGAAAGCTAGGACTCCACCCGAGAAGCAAAGGGTGCAGGCACTGGTGTGTGTAGCTTGCGCAGGGAGATTTGGCTCGGCCTGGGGGCTCTAGGCTAGGGTAGGTCAAGTGATTAGGGTCCTAGGAGAGTGCTTGGAGGGCTGGTTCGAGGGGTGGCTCGATGGTTGGGCGGCTAGCAACAGAAAACGTGAGGGAAGCAAAGAACACGCATCTTGAGTCTTCTGATTCAGGTGCTTTGTGCGCTGGTTTCAGGACTTGGGTTGGTCTGGGCTGGGGCTGGGCATGGTCTAGGTAGGGTTAGGGTCATGAGGGGTCAAGTAGTTAAGGGCTGGAAGGGTCCTAGACTAGGTGGGAGTCCTATATTGCACAAGGACACTACAAATGCACAGCAGATGCGGATTGTTGGGTCGAGTTCCAGGAGGTTTTTGAGTGGCCAGGGCGGGTGTTTTGGGATGGACATGGTCAAGAGGGTCCCTAGGTGGGTTGTCTAGGTTTTGGCTCGAGGTGGCTTGGGCGTGGCTCGAGTAAATTGGGAGATGGCTCGGGTTGTTCGATAAGGTGTCTATTTCAAAAATTAAAAGGCTAAAAAAGAATCCATGGGTCCATGGGTGTGGCTCATGACTTGGAAGGGTAGAATAAATAATAAAAATGCTATGTTTAAAGTTTGCGATCAAAATAACGAGTTTTGGATTTATGAGGGATTTAATCGCCGTATGAAACACTAATTAACGAATTAATTGAAACGCCTAGTTTTGAGCTTTAAAAAATTATAGAAAATTATATTTAAACTTAAATAATTATTAAAAGTCTAAATTTTTTTTTTTATATCAAGGTTTGGTTTAATTCGGGATTAAATGCATTAATACGTCACATTTAAAGAATAATTGAAAAGTCCTCGATTTATTCTAAATAAAAATACGAGAAAATTCATGTAAGCTTAAATAATTATTTGGGACATATTGGAGTCAACGGAATTAAGAAAAAGTCGAAAACGTGAAATTTTACGTCCATTGGTAAAATGATCATTTTACACCCAGAAATTAGTAAACGTCATGGCAGTGTCCTGAATGCTGTTTTATATGCTAATATGATTATTTTCAATGGTTATGGATGTTTATGGATTTTTATATGTTAATATGTCAATTTTAAATGTTTATGAAATTTTATGATGTTAATATGTTTATTTTTAATGTTTATGGTTTAATATGTCAAAAGGTTATTTTAAATGTTATGATATGTTAAAATGTTGGTTCTAAATATTTATGGATGTTTTTATGATTTAATATGCTAAAATGTTTATTTTAAATATTTATGATTTGATATGTCAAATCGTTTATTTTAAATGTTTATGATTTAAATATTTATTTTAAAATGTTCATGGATGTTTATGATTTTTAATATGTTAAATTATGATTTTTAAATGTTTATGGATTTTATGGTTTAACGTGGAAATTTAAAAGACATGTTGCATGCTTGGTTTAAAAGAAAAACGTCATATGCATGTATTAATTTTATAAAGTGATGAGAATATGAAACGTAGAAGGAAGTGAAGTAATTGTGACTTATACGATGATATGTTGGAGATATCGTGAGGGTTATGGTTCCAGTGGGAGCTCGACGATCGTGTTTCCTTGGATATGGATATGTAGATGTATACGATGATATGTTAATACGTAAGGCCAAGGCCCAGTTGATCGGTGAGAGTGTTGCTGGTGTCCCCGCCGCCCAGTAGTGTGGTTACATGTAGATGGATCCATCGCCCAACATGTAGACGTAGACGTAGATGAACACAAAAGTCACAATTATTGATCTGAATTCAACGAAAGGAAAAGAAATACGTATATATTGATGATGATATGAATATGTTGAGAATGATATGAATATGAATATGATGATATGAATATGTGGATATGAATATGGATACGAATATGAATATGTTTATGCATCATTGTGAAAATATTTATGTTTAAAGTTGATGCATCATGAAAACGTTTAGGAAAATGTTTAAGTTTGAATTTTATGCGTGACATGAAAACGTTATTTTTCCGTATAAGTATTTTTCACTGTTGCTTGTGGTTTTATACTTATTATTCGTTATCAAGAATATGATGTGTTGAGTCTTTAGACTCACTAGGTGTGTTTGATGCATGTGATATTGATAATTACGATATTGGAGGTCTTGATGGGTGACTTTGCTGGACTGTCGGTGCATATAACTTAAGTTTATGAATTATGTTAAAGATTTTACGACTATTTATTTATGATTTTGAGAGATTTTTGAGAGGTTTAGTATAGGCTATCTTTTTCAAATTTATTGCTTTTTAGGTTTGGTAAAACGTTTGACGATTTTATGTTTTGAAATAAATGTGTGGATTTTCAAATACTAGTTTGTTGATATATTTTAAAATGGTGCAAAAGTATTTTATGTATATGTATATGTAGTGGCCGAAAATTTGAGAGCTTTTTTTTTAAAAATTTCATAGTACTTTTTAAGAAAACGAACAAGCAGATGTTTCAGGATCGCCAATAAAAATCTGCACATTTTAGTCCGTACGAGCGGACATACACTTATAGCAAAATGGCTCGTCTCTATATTGACAATATAATGAGACTTCATGGAATTCCTGTCACCATTGTTTCTGATAGAGATTAAAGATTTACTTCAAAATTTTGGGGAAGTTTTCAAGAAGCATTAGGTTCAAGATTGGCTATGAGTACTGCATATCACCCACAAACTGACGGCCAGTCTGAACGAACTATTCAAACTCTGGAAGATAAGCTTCGCGCTGTTATTATGGATTTTCATGTTGGATGGGAAGATGCTTTATCACTTGTAGAATTCTCATACAACGTAGTATTGGAATGGCACCATTTGAAGCCTTATATGGAAGAAAATGTAGATCACCATTATTTTGGGATGAGATAGGTGAAAAGCGACTGACTGTGCCAGAACTGATACAAGAAATGAATGATAAAATCCATTTGATCAAAAAACGAATAAAATCTGCTCATGATCGACAAGCTAATTATGCGGATCGACGACGAAGGCCACTTGAATTAAATAAAGGAATCGGGTATTCCTAAAAAATTCACCATTTAGAGGAACGGTTCGATTCGGCATGAAAGGAAAATTATCACCGCGCTACATTGGTCCGTACGAAATTCTAGAACGTGTGGGAAGTTTGGCATATCGGTTGGCATTACCACCAGCTGTGGGGACCCGGACGCTAATCATCATCTTAATCATCTTTGGGATTTAATTATCAATTAAGATAAACAGGGTCTAACATTTTTTCTTTAAAATGCGCAAGGTAATGGAATCAATCTATTATACATCTCAGTATAAAAGTACAATAATGTACAACAATTATTCAAACTAGACTAAGGTTCAACTACTACATTTCAAGTATTAAACCAAGTCTACAATAAGTCCGGAATCACCACTCTAACTCATCTTCTCTCATCATCTTCTTGACCCCGATCCTGTCCCACCTGTTGTCATGCACACATACAAAACAAGACAACAGCCGGATACTCCGGTGAGAATAAATCCCAGTATAAAACATGTATACATGCATATACACAATATAAATCATAAAGCATATTATCATGCATAAAATTCATAACAATAGGTTTCATAGTCTAGGAAACCCAATTAAAATAAGCATGCAGTAACAATGGATTCCATAATCTCTGAAATCAAAATCAAATAAGCATGCAACTCAATTCAATTCATATCTTGACTCGACTCGACTCTAACTCTAGGGATCCCGGTGTGAATAAGATGTCACTGTCTGTCACCTACCCTCCCAATCGGGGTAACTGTACGACTTATTCCTAGACTTCGGTCATAGTCTGTATCGAATGTCTACAATCGGAGTGAATCTGATCCGAAGCGTCGATACCACCGAACATCTAGTTTAGCAAGTCTGCCAATGACTCTCCTATTTAAATGCTTGAATATAAATCTATAAACAAGACATAATCATAATAATATAAATAATAAATCTAGTATGTGATTTAGGGAAACTCAAACCAAGTCTGATTCGAGTCGTATCTCCCGAATTCACATGAATTATACCTTTGTCTTCCCGGTCTGACGAAGACGAAGTCTTGTATTCCAATATGTCCATAAGCAGTCTGGCAATGACAATTGCATAAATACAATATCAGTATATAATTCAATTCAAAACCTGTTCTGATCAATACTCAATTCAGTATATAATCTGATCCATATCTGAACAAGGTACAATCTAATTCATATCAATGATATCACGATACAATCTAAATCATTACTGAATCTGATCAATATCAATCTACTGATGTTTCGACGGCATAGCAGTACAGTCACGATAACCCCGTCTATCTCAACACCACAGATATAATACCAGAATTCATAACCAGTATCAGTACAACTCATAATCTGAATAATAACACAACTCTGATATAGAATCTCAACTAAATCAACTCTGAAATTCATAACAATTTCATAAACAGTCTATTCTTTAATCTGGCTTAAGTTATACAATGTCTACTGTAGCAGAAACATCATATCTGATTCATATTCAATTCTAACAATATCATAAATTCAAATCATGTCTAAATGTAACGAAACTTACGTCCAGTTGTAGCCTGCGTCGATAGGAACACAGTACTAAAGTCAGATTCAAAAACAGACGGATGGATTTCTCACAAAAGGCGTAAGAATATTTCAATTCTTTCTTGCACTTCCCTCGGCTCTTTCTTTCCTTCATTCTCATGAATTTGCATGTAGGTATATATATATATATATAGATCATATTGCATGTAAGGCACATGGCTAAATGTTCTTACTGCACGTTTCACCGCGGGTGCGGTATTTCTCACCCCGCGGGTGCGCTAGGCGTATTGATCATCATCCAAAATTCCAGAAACGGCGACCGCGGGTGCGCTCTGTCTTGCACCGTGGGTGCGCTGCCTATACTGTAGTAGAACCGCGGGTGCGGTCTGTCTAGCACCGCGGGTGCGCTCAGTCTCCAGTAGCAACTTTCATACCCTACTGTCTATGCACCGCGGGTGCGGTACTTCTTCATCGCGGGTGCGGTGTCACTTCCGTAAATAATTTCCAACTCTCTGTCCGTCAACCGCGGGTGCGGTCTTGTTCGTAGCGCGGGTGCGGTCTAGACTTTATGCAACCCTTCATAATCTCATTCAGTGCCTCTCATTACATGTCATGCATACTCATATCTTCCGAATATCACATCAATGAAGACTAATAAATCTCGAGCCTTACATTTCTCCCCCTCTTTAGATCTGAGTTCGTCCTCGAACTCGCAAGTAATCAATTCAGACATATCAGAAAGGAATGTATACAGAGTTTAAATCAAAAACTCATCTCAATGAATCCATTCTGAAATCTTAATCTCATATCAGATTCTGTCTTTCAAGGAATATTTCTAATGCTCCGTCGACTTTACTGTATATGAAACAGTAGAATATTCTTCGTTCTAAATTTTTTTCCTTTCACGGATCTCTGATTCCAGACCAGAGTAGTCATTCAAGAAGCATAAAATCATAATACCACTCGAAATCATTTTAATCGAATCAATCGCAAAATACTGGCTATACACATCCGTATATACCAATCAACGGCTCATACTAAATCAATATCATCAGCTGTTATCAAATCTGTTTATCCCAGTCAAGGATATATTAAATCTTTGGCCCCAAATACCAATCGTCACCATCCGACGTCGGCATATTAAATCTGTCTGGTCTGAGCTATCTTCATTCTTTTCTGAATTAGTTACATTTCCTTTGTCGTATCTCTGACCGTATCAGATCTTATCTCAGGTATCTCCGAGATATTATTCTTATACCAAAGAAATCTGCAGTACTCACTGTACATTGTATCGTCTGTAACTATTTCATTATCCATCTGGTTATCTGCTTATTATTATCGTACAATAATTCACACAGCGACAATATGTCCTCTTAACTAGTGCTAGCATCCAGCACTGCAGCTCTCTGGATATCTCTCAATATCCGGATAGTACACTCTGGCTATCTGTCAGTCGGTGGATAATATATGAATGAGTTCATGGTACGTTCTGCCACAATTATAAACTCAATCAAAATCACAATCTGATATAGTCTAGTTCTACATGCTGATCAATCTGACCATTTCTTTGACATCGATCTTTGTCATCTAGTCATGTTTGTACGTCATCTTGTACAAACTAATAGATATAGATTGAACAATCTGTCAATCCCAATCATATTACATCACAATCTGGAAACTATTGCAGTGGTCTTATTACGAATTCATCGAAATATACTCCCCATGTCTAGTCAAGAATCTACAAATTCTGTAATAAATTTTCTGATCTCTATCTTTCTATCTTCATTTATTGGCGGTTAGACATTTCAGTACAATTCTGCCAACTATTTCAGCATAAATTCTGCCATAACTGATTTAATCTGTCCATATCAAAACTATCTGTTCGAATTATCATCTACTTTCTGTTACCTGAACGACTACTGAATCCATTTCTGTGCGCTTCTGACCCTATCTGTCATTTCCAATTCGAACTATTTGGTATAAACAATCAGTTAATAATATAAATTAAAGAAAAATACCTACCTGGTATTCGGTTCTGATTATCGATATCAAATTCTGTTGTACAATTCTGAAACATTTGACATCCCAAGATAATTATTCTCATACCGTAAAATCACATATCTGTCACTCTGATCGATGCTCTGTTCTGATTATCGAAATTAAGTTCTGGACATTCTGATTATATTTCTGATCTACTGAAATTATCGAATTTAACTCTGATTCGGATTGAACTGTATATAATCTCAACGGTTCACATTGATCTATATCAAATACGGCTGTAGAACTATAACAATACTCGGCCAGACACAAAATAACAATCGTATACGAAAATCTGTCAATTCAGACCAAACATACATTTCTGACATTTCTGAAATTTCTGATATTTCTGATATGTCTGATATCGGTATCATTCTCAGACACTGATTCTGATATCAACTGTGTCAAAATCAATCGGTATACTAACTTCAGATATCGCATATTCTGAATACAATCTGTTTCAAGCAAGATTCATATCTGAATAATTTCTGTATACAATAATCACAGTTCTCAGAATATTCAATACAATCTTCAGATACTCGATTCAATCAATCAGATGCTGCAAATATATCAAAACATCATAGATACAACGAGCATAAAATCATCAGAATATCTCTGAACATACTGAATTATGCCACCGAGAAACACTAAATCAAATGTAACTCCTGGCCCGTACTCTTCTACTGATCTTTTAATTCTTTCAATTCATTTAGTGTCATTCTGGACATTTAATATCATTCTGTACTGAATTCTAAAACAATAAACAGTATCTGGTCTCAATTCAATTCTGAAATCTATCTTTCTGATATAAAGCAAATCTGAAATCTTATCTGGGCAAATATCAGCCAACTCGTACCTCATTGGCAAATCTGCCAATGCTAGACTCGATTTCAGTGCGTCTACTGAATACATAAGGATGCCATCTGCTCCTTTCTGTAATAATCGAGTCATAGACAATACAGATATCCAAGGAATTCTAGATCTAGAATCATTTCCAAGGAATTTCTACTCATCATTCCTATCTGGTCTGAATCTTATATTTTTCTGGCAGGAATCTACAATAGTTCTGTACTTGTTCAACATATTATATCAATAATGCGGTCAAATCAGAAATACAAGTACATCATAATCTAACTCGACCTTATTCTCATCTTACTGTAGTATACAATATTTCACAGAAATATCTGATATCAATCTTTCTTTCCCAACAAGTACGGGAATAAATACTACAGTACAATCAGACTCAACAGATACAGCATATCTCAATGCAACTCAATCAAAGTTAATCGTAGGGAATGCATTAGTATATATCAATACCTATGCAATATAATCATAAAAGAACAATACCTACCACTCTATCATCAGGTGTGTCCTATGTCTGTTCCTCGGTCTTCTGCTCCCTAAAATCTTCGGGAACTTCTTTGAGGACAAACTCTAGCAAGGTGTCCCGGCTGTCTACAAATATGGCAACTACCAGTCACTCCCTGGCATTGCTCTGTGGGATGTCTCCCTCCGCAAGTTCTGCAATATACTCCAGTATAACTCGAGCTGGAACCACTGGAGCTAGACGAACCACTCAGTCCGCTCCCTAACTTCTAGAATGGCTTCTTTCGAGCTTTCAGCAAATCTTGCTTTCCACTCGTACTGCCGCGATCAAATCGGAGAGGGGATTGCTGTGTCTGGGGTTGCATCGCACACACCCTTTTTAGTTGTCTAATCAGACTCGCCTCCGCTCTCTTCGCTTTACTCAAGGCTTCAGCAAAATGGTAAGGTCGGTGCATATTCATCAATGCAACTATCTCCGAGTTCAATCCTCTGATGAGCTGATCCGCTACTGCTTCATCATTTCCAATTACATGAGGAGCAAAACGCAGTAGAGTAGAGAATTTAGCAACATATCCTTCAATATTCAGTTGACCTTGTCTCAAGTTCTCAAGCTCTGCTTTCTTGTCCTCCCAGTACGAAACTGAGAAAAATCTTTGATAAAATTCAGTTCTGAATATTTCCCACGAAATCACTGTACCTCTCTGTTCTAGCATTCTTTTACTTGTAATCCACCAAATTCTGGCAGTTTCTCGTAACTGGTGGAATATCAGTTTAATTCTCTGCTCATCTGAATAATCAAGTAAATCACACAGTATTTCTATGTCATCAAACCAGTTCTCACAATCTTCAGACGTCTTGACACCACTCAGAATCGACGGCTGAAATAACTGAAATTCTTCCAACTGTATTTCTATCTGAGTTTCTGATACATCTATCTGTTCAGTCGAAGTACTACCCCTTTCTGGAATTCTCCGTTGAGGTATACCTGCTTATCAAAACATTAGTACTCAAATACTACAAATCTGTTCCAATCTTTCTCTTATCATCTTACTGCTGATCATGAATCAGATCTGATTCATACTCAATAATACATATTACCAATTCAAATCAGAAAATCAGGTAAACATGTATTTCAAAGCAGTAAGGCATACTGTCATGCTAGCACACACAATGTAAGTCAACATTAAAATAAATATCATGCTAGCAATCACATGCAAGGAAAGAAAACTCACTCTACCCCGCTAATTCTCTTCTATCTCAGTCTAAAGGATCTATCGCTCTGATACCATCTGTTGTGGGGACCCGGACGCTAATCATCATCTTAATCATCTTTGGGATTTAATTATCAATTAAGATAAACAGGGTCTAAAATTTTTTCTTTAAAATGCGCAAGGTAATGGAATCAATCTATTATACATCTCAGTATAAAAGTACAATAATGTACAACAATTATTCAAACTAGTCTAAGGTTCAACTACTACATTTCAAGTATTAAACAAGTCTACAATAAGTCCGGAATCACTACTCTAACTCATCTTCTCTCATCATCTTCTTGACCCCGATCCTGTCCCACCTGTTGTCATGCACACATACAAAACAAGACAACAGCCGGATACTCCGGTGAGAATAAATCCCAGTATAAAACATGTATACATGCATATACACAATATAAATCATAAAGCATATTATCATGCATAAAATTCATAACAATAGGTTTCATAGTCTAGGAAACCAAATTAAAATAAGCATGCAATAACAATGGATTCCATAATCTCTGAAATCAAAATCAAATAAGCATGCAACTCAATTCAATTCATATCTTCACTCGACTCGACTCTAACTCTAGGGATCCCGGTGTGAATAAGACGTCACTGTCTGTCACCTACCCTCCCAATCGGGGTAACTGTACGTCTTATTCCTAGACTTCGGTCATGTCTGTATCGAATGTCTACAATCGGAGTGAATCTGATCCGAAGCGTCGATACCACCGAACATCTAGTTTAGCAAGTCTACCAATGACTCTCCTATTTCAATGCTTGAATATAAATCTATAAACAAGACTAATCATAATCAAATATAAATAATAAATCTAGTATGTGATTTAGGGAAACTCCAACCAAGTTTGATTCGAGTCGTATCTCCCGAATTCACATGAATTATACCTATGTCTTCCCGGTCTGACGAAGACGAAGTCTTGTATTCCAATCTCTCCATAACCAGTCTGGCAATGACAATTGCATAAATACAATATCAGTATATAATTCTATTCAAAACCTGTTCTGATCAATACTCAATTCAGTATATAATCTGATCCATATCTGAACAAGGTACAATCTAATTCATATCAATGATATCACGATACAATCTAAATCATTACTGAATATGATCAATATCAATCTACTGATGTTTCGACGGCATAGCAATACAGTCACGATAACCCCGTCTATCTCAATACCACAGATATAATACCAGAATTCATAACCAGTATCAGTACAACTCATAATCTGAATAATAACACAACTCTGATATAGAATCTCAACTAAATCAACTCTGAAATTCATAACAATTTCATAAACAGTCTATTCTTTAATCTGGCTTAAATTATACAATGTCTACTGTAGCAGAAACATCATATCTGATTCATATTCAATTCTAACAATATCATAAATTCAAATCATGTCTAAATGTAATGAAACTTACGTCCAGTTGTAGCCTGCGTCGATAGGAACACAGTACTAAAGTCGGATTCAAAAACAGACGGACGGATTTCTCACAAAAGGCGTAAGAATATTTCAATTCTTTCTTGCACTTCCCTCGGCTCTTTCTTTCCTTCATTCTCATGAATTTGCATGTAGGTATATATATATATATATATAGATCACATTGCATGTAAGGCACATGGCTAAATGTGCTTACTGCATGTTTCACCGCGGGTGCGGTATTTCTCACCCCGCGGGTGCGCTAGGCGTATTGGTCATCATCCAAAATTTCAGAAACGGCGACCGCGGGTGCGCTGCCTCTACTGTAGTAGAACCGCGGGTGCGGTCTGTCTAGCTCCGCTGGTGCGCTCAGTCTCCAGTAGCAACTTTCATACCCTACTGTCTATGCACCGCGGGTGCGGTACTTCTTCACCGCGGGTGCGGTGTCACTTCCGTAAATAATTTCCAACTCTCTGTCCGTCAACCGCGGGTGCGGTCTTGTTCGTAGCGCGGGTGCGGTCTAGACTTTATGCAACCCTTCATAATCTCATTCAGTGCCTCTCATTACATGTCATGCATACTCATATCTTCCGAATATCACATCAATGAAGACTAATAAATCTCGAGCCTTACACCAGCATTATCAAAAATTCATAATGTGTTTCATGTTTCCATGCTACGGAAATATGAACCAGATCCAAATCATGTTCTTCCGCTAGACGAAGTTGAATTAGACCCAACACTAGCATATGTCGAGCAACCAAATTGTATTTTGGATCAAAAAGAAAAAATTTACGTAACAAAACAATTCCCCTAGCACATGTTCAATGGTCTCGTCATGGAGTAGAAGAGTCTACTTGAGAATTAGAAAGTAGAATGCGCCAGTTGTATCCTCAATTGTTCAACTAGATATGAATTTTATTGTTATTTATTGCAAATATAAAGTCATAACATTATTACCATTTTGATTTCCAGACGAAATCTAATTAAGGGGAGACGAGTGTACATATATACATCTATAATAACCCTACAAATGAGGAAGAGGCAAAATATATAAATATAATAAAATAGATTGAGAAGATGAATCAGATGAAAATATCATCACAAAATGTTACTAGATTTAGTAAGGTCTTTACCCATACCAATTCATGATTTCATCCTACAGCAAGTTGGCCATCGGCTGAGTATAAAACGGAGGGGATAGGAAAAAAAAATTAAAACAAAACCATCTTCAGTAATAATAAAATTTAAACTTAATAAATCAACTTTTCCAACCCATCTCTTCAGGGCCTTCTTGTAAGGTAAATATTTCATGTTCCTTGTTATTATGTTTTCCTTGGTTGATCATATTTTATATGTAATGTATGAGCATATAATTAATTTATAGCTTCAATGGGTGTATCTTAAAACCCAACTCCTGCTAGTTTTTTTTCAAACGTCTAAATTTTAAATATATATATATATATATATAATAATAATTATATTTTAATATTGTACACTGTTATAAATAAGTTAACTAATAATACCGTGAAATTGTTGTTTGGAATTCTTGAAGTTAAGATGTTTCCTATAAAGTTATCATTGCACTATGGTGAAATAAATATAAACCTTGATGGCTCATCCAGAAAAATAATATGAATGAAATTATTGGCTACTATTGAATGCTATAAATTTATGATTCAACCTTACAATGTTTTGGTAAGAAGATGACTTGGATACGAGGGGTTTAAGAGAATGAACTTAAAATTTGTTAAATATAAATTTCAGTACCTTGTACACCGTATTAAATTGATAGAAAATAAATTTTAATAACATATTTTGGACTCATTTTTTCATGGACGTCCACACCTCTACTAAGTTCTTTTGTATAAATTAATATTTTCATAATTTTAGTTAATAAATTTTGATTGGGTTTTATTAATTATGGTTATTAGAGTTCTTGAGTTTAAATTATCCAGACCTTAAATTAGTAAGAATTTTATGATTCAATATTACAATTTAATAATCTGGATAAGATGTTTCATACTTTTAGAGGACCCTAAAAACAAATGAAATGATCAAATAAAGCTTCTACATAATCTATGGTGGGTGAAATAAGATAATATAGAACTTCGAAATTTATAGTAGAAAAAAATAATAATAAATTAAAAAAAATATACACATGGTTTACTGATTAAACAAATAATTGATAAATGTCATGTTATTTCCAGCTTGATCTCCTGTATATTTCATCTTGTCTTCGTTTGTGAAAATAAAATGTATGTTATTACTAGATAACATACAACAGGTATTTGTAAAGTTTGATATTTGTTGAACGTGAATTACATGACATTAAATTGAGTTATTTTATAAAAAATTTAATTTATAAAATTTAATTCAAAAATAATTTTAAAAAAAGTTTGCAAAAATACTGCAATTTGTGCTTTGTAAGCACGTACCACGTGGAGCGTCCATATAATGGCCCGAAAATTCGTGTTTGAAAATTTGCGGAAAAATTAAAAATTTTCTTTTTAAAATAATTAAAATGCCTCATTCACAAAATAAACTGATAAATCAAGTTTAATGTTTAAAAATAGCAGCGGAAGAAATTATTGCTCACAAAATAACAAGTTAAGTAATTCAACAACTGATAAAAATGTTTGAGCATAAAAATGGCAAGAGCTGTAAATGAGGTCCTCGGGTTCCACTACTGCCGACCCAAGCTAGCTCATTGGTCCCCGCCCTCGGCCCCGACATCATCAGTACCTACAACAATCAAGTCTAGTGAGTCTAAAGACTCAGCATGCATATATCGTAAATAACGAGTAAATAATATAATAAAGTTGCATGGGAGTAAAAATAACATGTCATGAGGCATAACGTAAAATATCGTGTCCTGATTAATTATAATACGTGCATAACTGAACTAAAATCATAGTGAAATTGTTTGTTCCATGGAGCCCTGTAATGAAATAGCATGTAATAATTTTCCGGTGAGATTATGTTCTACGCAAGTGGCCCCTGCACTGAACTGAACTGAACTGACCGGTAACTGGCGACCAGGTGAAGTAATGAACGTCTGATAAGACTAATGCCACAGTATACTGGGTGGAACTGAACTGAACTGACCGGCAACTGATGACCGGATAATACAATGATCCCATGATAGTGAAATGGCCACAAACAATATCACATAAATCTCAAAAATGAATATTTTATATTTTTATGAACGTAATATAATTAAATGGCATGATGAAATATCCTGTATTATTTTACCACATGGATTGGATCGTTCCCATGCTCGCTGCGACCTAAATTTATCATGAAAATATGCAAATGATTTTCTTGACCAAACTTTGTAATTAAATCCAAAAACGAGACAATTACGCCCAACGACTTCGTATTTAATCATGACTCCGTGCCAACCCGAACCAACACCGAAGCTATCATTTAGTCATGATTAAAATACACCTAAAATGACGAAATAATGCTCCAAAAATGATGCAAGTCGAAATTTTGGTGAATGGAGGCCAAAACATGAAACGCTCTTTCGATAGTCAATTTGGCACATCGCACCGTAATTTCTCGTACGACCTCTAAAATGATCCGAATAACAAACGGCCAAAAACATGACCTTCCTAACTCGATGAGGCACCGTTCAGTCCAAGGCCATTGGCTAAAAGCCAACCAAGAACTCGAACGAGCCACTGAACCGAAGCAGCAAGTTGTTGTCCACAAAATACAGCAGCTGTGCTTTGGTTTCCTTGCGTCGTTTTCGAGACTACCGGCCATTGGGGCTTGAACCACTGACCAGAGGCTCTTACCAACATCCTATGGAATGATTTGAACCATGGCTAAGGGCCCTAGGCTAGCCACGCACCACACTTAAAACCAACCGAAAAGTCCCACCCGAGAGCACCCTTGCATGCGTGTGGTGTTTTGCTTTGTTTGCTGTCTTGTGTCAGTTCCAGTGGCCATTTGATTGACCATGGCACAATCTAGACATCAAGGGGTATGGTATGAACCATGGCTATGGTCCAGAGGCCAACTAAGATTCACACCACGCCACAAAACCGAAAGTTACACTTGCTGTAAAATGAGAAGGCCGAAGGGGGGGGGGGGGCTGTTCTTGTGTTTTGATTTAAAAAATCGTTTCCATCGTGGACCAAGCCTCAAAGGGGCGACTTGGTCATGTCTTAGACATGCTAGGGAGGTGTTCTAACCATGGCTATAGGCCCCTAGGGCAGCCAAGATCAGACACTTCCCCTTGACAGCAACATGACAGAAAATCGAACACAATATGACACTCATGGGGAAGTTGCTGTCTTTTCTGGATTCCAGTGGGTATGGGGCTTGAACGAATGGATCAATATGATCCTAACAAGTCCTAGTACATGTCTAGATGCAGCTTTGGGAGCCTGGACACGAGTCATCCACCTGAAACACCAAAAACAAGTGAACCGTGAGGAGCACAAGGAAGGGCTGAAAATCTGCATCTTTTATTTTCAAAGTTCTTGATATATTTCGGTTATGCCATGGAAATGATGATCATATAATGTTTAAAATGTTAATATGACTTGATTGAAGAGCAAGGAAAAATATAAACATGCCTGGTTATTTTCTGTTTCGAAGAAAACAAAAGAAATGCAACGACTCGGCGCGGAGGAGACGGAGTGATCTACCTTCCTTCCTTCTACTCAATTTCTCTCTTGTTTTTCCCCTAGCACCTCTCGATTTTTTTCTCTCAAAATGGCTCTGAAATCGGTGATGAGGAAGGGGGAATGGTGGTTAGGAGAGTGAGGGGGAAGGGGTTGCAATATAAAAGGGATGGCAAGACCAAGTCTTGCTCTCTTTTTTGAATTTTGAAATGACTTGATATCAAAATGATTTGGAGGGATTAAGGAGGCATGACCGATTCTTCATGTCCTCACAAGGCTAGGATAATGATCTAATATTATTAATTAAGGGTGATTAATAGATGAAAGGATTATCATGCCAAGAAATAATAAAGAAGAAGTAAAAGGTGGTGAGTTGTTAAAGAATTGTTTGATCACTAAGGAGGTGGCCGAAAATCATCAAATAAATGGAGGGGAAATATTGTTTAATTAGTGTATTTTTAAACCTTTAGAGCCTTACCTATCCTTTTAATAATTTAGTGAATTAACACCTTAATTATGAAACCTAAATGAACTTATTTCCTACTCACCTCAAGTTACTTAAATAATTCCGTAAACCTCTTTTTAACTTAAATTAACTTACTAGCTAGCTAAAATAAACTCTGGAAATGTTTCCTTAATTTTAAATTTTATCTCAAAACTTCAACTCCAGTCCGGCCTCACTGAATTAACTGAAAAGATAAAAAAATTAAACTACTGCATAAAATAATTAACTTTAATGAAAAGCATTTAAATACTCATGCAAATAAATCATTTTAATTTAAAATACTAGAATTATACATGGCTTATACGTAGTCTAATTTACGGGTTCTACAACTCTCCCCCCCTTAAAAGAAATTTCATCCTCGGAATTAGAACACACCGAATAACTCAGGATAACGATTCCTCATCTCTGGCTCAGACTCCCACGTAGCTTCCTCCTCTGAATGGTTGAGCCATTTGACTTTGACTCCCTTAACTAGCTTGTTCCGAAGCTTTTTCTCATGTCTGTCTAAGATCTGCACTGGTCTCTCCTCATAAGACAAGTTCAGAGTAAGCTGCAACGGCTCAAAGTTCAAGACATGCGAAGGATTCGCCATGTACTTCCTCAGCATGGAGACATGGAACACATTGTGTACTCCGGCCAGATTCGGCGGAAGAGCCACACGATAAGCTAACGTCCCAACCTGTCGAGGTGTTGCGTACTTTCTCGATTGCTCGCAAGCGCACGACGTCAAGTTATAGTAAAATGTATTTTTGAGTACAAGTGTCGATCCCACGAGGAATGTGTATATAAATGTATATTAGTACTTGTAATTAAAATAGTCTAGACTTTATTTAGAAAAATCAATTAAAAGATTTGTTCACAAGAATAGCTATATTGAAAATGGATTAAATAAAATATAACACCAAACTTTTTAGCAAATAACAATGGAATAAAAGATCTAGAGGTCCGATTTCACTCAACTATCCACCATGTGTAATTTTTTAGTAGCTATTTTGTAAAACTCCTTCTTATTCAATAGCCATGAATCCTATAATTATCTACTCCCTCTCCCGAGTGTTAGTAGATTTTAGTTATCTAAAATTTGATTGCAATGTTCCCATCAACAATCTACAAATAAATAACACATCAAGCACTAGATTCTCTATAAGCTTCAATAGCATTATTGGCCCTCCAAACTCTATAAATACCATTGATGTATTTTTTTCTTTTTCTTGTTTATAATTTCCTCTTCCGAGTGATAAATTATAAACATATAAATCATTCAAATTATGACCAAAAAATTGAAAGTATTAAGATTGAAATAATACAAAAGAACAAGATGAAGAACTTAAATAGCTTAGTTCATAGATTCCAACACATGGTTTCTAGTTTTGTTCAATCATTCCTCTAGAAATAAAAATTAGTTCGTAATAACACAAGTAAAACAACAAAACATGGTTCTAAAACAAGACATATCAAATGAAAAATAAAAGAAAGAAGAACTTAGAACAAGAGTTTGAAGTACTGATTCCGTCCCCGGATTTGTGCAAAAGATTTCTAAAGAACTAGATGAAATTGAGTATTCAATCATCTAGTAGCAGCCTCCCCTCTTTCCTTGGCTCCTCAATACCCTTGATGGTAAGAAAATGATGTATTTTATAGTCCTAGACAAGCCTCAATCCGCAGCACACCATTATCTTGGACTTCCATGCGCAGCACACCAAGTTACAGATTTTTCGGATTCTGTCGTGCAGGGATCGCGGGTGCGGAGCAGAACCTACCGCAGGTGCGGTGTTGCTTCTGGTGTGCAAACGCAGGTGAGATACTCCTTTTAGCGTGGGTGCACTGTCTTACCGCGGGTGCGGTGCTACATATACCGCGGGTGCGGTGCAGCTGCTGTATTTTTCTTATCTTTGAGACTTTCCAATTCAACACTTTAATTCTCCACACTCTCATTCTAAGCTTCCAAACTATAAAAACAAAAACAACAACAAATCACATAAAACCTGCTCAAAAATCACAGAATTCCAAGTTAAAAACAAGTAATAAAAGTACAATAAATTGCACTTATCAAACTCCCCATACTTAGGATTTTGCTAGTCCCGAGCAAAATAAAAACACACAAACAAATAACTCATGAAATATTTTTAAAAGAACTTGGCCTCAAGATAATTTAACTAACTCTTCATGCATTTACAAGTCAAATCAATCAAACCAATTTTTCATCCGGATATAATCATGCAATCGGTTAATTTTCTTAACTTCCAATCTATTCAACTCATGTTTCAAAACATTCTCAATCGATTTCAATTTTTACAAACACAAATCAAGAGGTCTTTTTCGATAAAAATTGGGTTCAACAATATATTCAAGCAAGAAAGGAGTACCCAATAAATATTTGAAGCAATGAGGTGTGTGTAAAATTGATCAAGATTCGTACTCAATGTAAGTGTTTATCGATTATCCATAGGCTTGATCCTCCCAATCACTCTCCACTAGTATATTGGAAAACAATGACTTGGTCAATAAGATTTGCAATCCTTGTAATGTTAGGCCTTGGCTCATGGCTACAAATAAAGATTAGGAGTTCAAATAAGGGTGTAAGTTGAATTTTATCTCTTTTGCAAACTCCACTTTTTCTTTTATCTCCATTTTTATTCATTTCTTCTCTTTTTCTCCCATTTTTCTCCAACTTCTTCAATGAAACATCATTTATTTTTCTTTTCTTTTGTAGGAGAATTTCAATTTCTTTGATCCTTTGAATTCTTACTCCCTTGAGAAGGTAGGAAATTAATGTTTAAGATATTCAATGGGATGGTAAATGTGGGATATTTGAAAGGATATCGAATGAAGGTCTTTTACACATATTCACGTGTGCCATTCGAATTGATATGAGCTACAAAGAGGTGACAAATGATAAATTATTTTTATTTGGTGGCTTGAAAGGCTCAATCGATCCAAAAAATCACCTAAATCATTCCTAAATCATAGTTTGTCCGTATTTCGCCTCGAGTGTTGTTTGGATAGTTCTAGACAAAATCTCAATTCACCAACACAAAGTAGAATCTAATCATCGTGAAAAAATGGTGTCTCAATGTATCAACCAAATACATATATATTCAAAAGAAAATTTCTTGGCTTCCAAAAAATTTCAAGAACACAATTCTTTTCTCATATAGGCTCAAGAGAGCTTCAAATGAATATTTATGAACAATATAAATAGGCCCAAATAAAATCAAATATTACCTCAATCATATATGTGTTTGCAAAAATTTATTTCAATATCAAATGAAAATCGCAGAGTTGTTTAGAATTTATAAGTCTCAAATTTACCAAATCTCATGATTGTTCTCTAAATTTTTCAAATTGATTGATGATCATGAATGAAATACATTACATTTCTTCCAATACACAAATTTTGTTCATCATTGGCCATTTCAAAAAATTTCATGACTATGACACTACAAACACAAGCAAATATATCTCAAAAGTAAATGAAACACCCAAATAAAACTAAATGACACTACAAACACACAAGCAAATATATCTCCCCCAAACTTAAATATGTGCATCGTCCTCGATGTAAATGATCGTGAAAGTTAGGGAATACACATACCTCGGGCAATGACCGTCAGTGGTCATCGCCATCCTCATCGTTTGCTCCTTCTTGTGGTGGGTGATACTCAGGCGGATCATATGCGGGTGGCCATTGCGGAGGTTGTGGAAATGGATTACCAGATGTGGAAGCTGATGGAAATTGCTGAGCCAAGACAGATGTGAAATCCATCATATAATCCATGAATGTATCGATCCTAAACCGAAACGCGTCCATGTCTTGGCGTTGTTGGCGCATTTCCTCTTCCAAATAAGTTAATCTATCTCGCACATTTCTTCGTTGCGGTTGTGTTCGTTGTTGTTGGGCCTGAGCATGGTCATGTCTTTCAGCAGCTCTTCGGTTGAATTCTCTTTGAGCTTCACGTGTATCTTGTTGATCAGATGTCAGTGACCTATGTGGTTGAATTACCACAATGGCATTTTTTTGTTTCAACAATTTTTCGTTGCTGCCCAAGTCACTCCCTCAGAATAGCATAAGTCTCTGATAAGATAAGGGTGGAGGAGTCCACTAGGAGAGTTACCTTTTGCATAATCTAGCATTGAGTTCTGAAGCAACTGACCTAAATCAATCGTCTTTCCTGTTAAGATGCAAAACGTCAGGATTACCCTCTCCTTGATGACAGTAGTAGTATGCTCAGTAGGCTTAATCCTAGCCGAAATGAAGGAATACCAATCCTTCGCAACATTTGTCAAATCAGATTTGGCCAGGCTTAAATGCACATCTTCTCTCATTCGCCATTCCGCTCCCTCGATGCAAATAGTCCGAAAAATATTATTATAATCAACTTCTTCGGTCCGATATTCTTCATATTCATCATGCATGATTGGAGGGATACCATACATTGTGTTGATGGTATGAGCATCAAAAGCTACCATCTTGCCTCGCACCAAAACTTTCAAGTGATCATGCTTAACCTTAAGGTTAGCATAAAATTCTCTTACCAATGAAATAACCGCATCCGGTGGTGGCTTGCCAAACTCCTCCCAATGCCTAACAGTAAGCATGAATCCAATTTCAGTTCGTGGGAAGCTCAAGTCAAAGCCCCTCTCTTTCACAATGCTCTTGTTTAGAATTTTAGCATAATTCTCCTCCGCTTTCTCATCCCAAAACTTGTGTGCATCATAATTTGAGGACGAGGATGCACCCTTTGATTGTTTCTTTCTTGGAGGCATTTTGTCGAACACCTTCAACTCACCAAATTCTCCTTCAATCTAATTCACAAAACTAGAAGATTCTTTCACACCCTCAAACTTGTTAACCACAATAACTACACCTCAACAATATAAACACCAATTCAATCAACAATATCAAGAATGTACTCTACTAAATTTCAATTTTCTTCCATAGCCAATAACACCAATAATTTTGAATTTCAAAGAAAATGTACTATGGATTTGCTCACCTCGAGTGTAGAAATGTTTCGAGCCCTCTTTCAAACCCTAGGTTCAGTGTTGATTGTGTGGAATGAAGATGGAAATTGAGAGGAATGAGTAAAGTTATATAGGTGTGGAGTGGAAAATTTTTGCTTGGAAAAACAAAATTTGAGTGTGGAATGTGTTCTTGAGAAAGATTTTCGAAGTGAAGGAGAAATTTGGGAGAAAGGTTCTTCGGTTATGTCCAATTACTGCCCCTTTCTGAATTTAAAATGATAGACCGCGGGTGCAGTCAAGAACATACCGCGGGTGCGCTGCTACTGGAATTTTTTTTTGTTTTCCAACCCTCTGATACCGCGGGTGCGGCAAATAACTTACCGCGGCTGCGGTGTGGGTTCTGGAATGTCAGCGCGGGTGCACTAACAAAATGGCCGCGGGTGCGCTTGGGTTACTGGAATTTTTCTATTTTTGCTTCAGCATCCACCGCAGGTGCGCTAACAAGATTACCGCGGGTGCGGTAAGCTCTCGGCCAATCCAATGCAGGTGCGCTCCTGAAACTACCGCGGGTGCGGTCTAGCTACTAGAATTTTTAAATTTTCGATTCAACAACTACTGCGGGTGCGCTATATTTCCAGTGCGGGTGCACTCTTTGAAATTGTTTTCTCCTCCAATTTTTAGTCCTGAAAAACAACTGAAATTCATAAGATTTGGGAAGATAAAAGAACACACTATACCAAAAATGCACAACCTAAAATAAGAATACAAGAATAAAAAAAAAAACCGAAAATGAAATGCAATAGAGAAACAAAAATTTGGGTTGCATCCCAATAAGCGCTTGATTTAACGTCTTCAGCCCGACTATACCAATTTTGTTCATGGTGGTTCGCTCAACCCAATGATGTCGATATTCCTTACTTCGGTCCCATAGTAAGGCTTAATCCGCTGTCCATTCACCTTGAAAGTTCTTTCATCATTACACTTTAGCTCGATAGCCCCATGAGGATACATTGTTTCCACAACAAATGGCCTTGACCAACGCGACTTCAAATTACCAGGAAACAACTTCAGACGAGAATTGAATAATAATACTTGTTGCCCCGGTTTGAGCTCCCTTCGAACAATGATTTTGTCAAGCCACTTCTTAGTCTGCTCTTTGTAGATCTTGGCATTCTCATATGCGTCATTTCGGAATTCTTCCATTTCATTTAGTTGCAATTTTCTGACATCGCCAGATGCTTTTAAGTCAAAGTTCAACTTCTTAATTGCCCAGAATGCTCGGTTGTAAAGGGCCTAAAACTCCTTTCTTGAAATTTGCGAAAAATTAAAAATTTTCTTTTTAAAAGAACTTAAATGGCCTCATTCATAAAATCACTGGGGAATCAAGTTCAATGTTTAAAATAATAGCAGCGGAAGAAAATAAAGTTTTGCCAACAATAACAACTTAAAAATTATCCAACGACTGATAAAAATTGTTTGCGGAATAAAATAACAACTGCTGCACTGAGGTCTTCGGGTGCCACTACTGCCGTCCCAAGCTGGCTCACTGGTCCTCGCCCTCGGCCCTGGCCTCATCAGTACCTACAACAATCAAGTCTAGTGAGCCTAAAGACTCAGCATGCATAAATAGCATCTAACGAGTAAAAAAAATCGGAATTAAAATATGCATGGGATAAAATATCATGTCCTGAGGCATACTGAAAATAATCTGTACTGAGCAATTATAATACGTGCATAACTGAACTGATAATCACAGTAAGAATATTTGCTCCTTGGAGCCTGTCTTGAAATAACTGGTAAAATTTTCTATTGATATTATGTTTTACGCCTGTGGCCACTGCACTAAGCTGAACTGATCGGTAACTGGCTACCGGGGAGGCTGAAACTGAACTGAGCTGGCCGGTCACTGGCGACCGAGTGGTACCATACTGAACTGATCGGTCACTGGCGACCGTATAAAATAACACTCCCACATAGTGAATGAACCACAAGCCATATCGCATAAATCTCAAAAATAATCATTTTCTGTTTAATGCACGTAAAATAATTAACTGGCGTAATGAAAATTCCTGTAATTTTACCAACTGGATTGGATTGGATCGTCCCCAGGCTCGCTGCAACCTAACTGTGCCATGAAAGATATGCAATAGCTTAAACTTGACCAACTATGCAATTTACATTCGAAAGATGCGACTATGACGCCTAATGACTTCGCATTTAATCATGACTCCGAGCCAACCTGAACCGACACCGAACCGACGTATAGTCATGATTAAAATACGCTGAAAAATCATAAAATAATGCTCCTAAAATGATAGGGTCGAAATCTAGGTGGAATGGAGGCCAAAACACGAAACGCTCTTTCGAGAGTCAATTTGGCACATTGCACCGTAAATTCTCGTACGACCTCGAAAATGATCCGAATGACAAACGGTCAAAAACATGACCTTCCCAACTCAATGAGGCACTGTCCAGTCCAAGGCTATGGGCTAAAAGCCAACCAAGAACTCAAACGAGCCTTCTAAACGACACAGCAACTTGCTGTAATTTCCAGCAGCTGTGCAACTACAAGACTTGCGTTGGTTTCGAGACTATCGGCCATTAGGGGCGTGAACCACCGACCAGAGACTCTTACCAACATCCCAAGGAATGATTTGAACCATGGCTAAGGGCCCTAGGCCAGCCACAATCCACATCACACCAAAACTCAACCGAAGGGTCCAACCGAGAGCAACGTGCGTGCGTGTGTAGTGTTTATGCTATGATCGATGTCTCGTGTCATTCCAATGGCCATTTGATTGACCATGGCACGATCTAGACATCTAGGAGCATGATATGAACCGTGGCTAAGGGCCATAGGCCAACCAAGATCCACACCAAGCAAACACAAACCGAAACCATATGCTGAACAAATGAAGAAGCCGAATGGGGAAAGGGGCTGTTTTGATGTTTTGATTAAAAACCGAGGGGCCATGGACCAAGCCACCAAAAGGGCAACTTAGTCACGTCTTAGACATGCTAGGGGAGTGATCCAACCATGGCTAAGAGCCCTTGGGGCAGCCAAGATCAGATCCAACCCCTTGACACAAAAACTGAAATTTCGAAACACAAATCTGCGCCTATGGAAACTTGCTGTCATTCTGAATTTCCCGCAAGCATGGGGCTGGGTTGAATGGACCAAAATGGTCCTAATGCATCCTATTACGTGTCTAGGAGTCGCCTTGGGAGCCTGGAGTCGAACCAATCACCTGAAACTCACAAACCAAGAAAAACGTGAAGCTTGCCAAGGAAAAACGAAAATTCTGCATGTGTTGTTCCAAAATGTTTTGACATGTATCTCGGTTTTTGCTTGAATAAACATGATCATGTACTGAAAAATAAATGATAATATGACTTGATTGAGGTTTGAAAGAAATCTAGACATGCCTGGTTTCGTTTCGAAAGAAAACGAACGAAACGACGACGACGCGGCACGGAGGAGATGGAGCGCTTCTTGTCTACCTTTCTTGCTCTCGATTTCTTGCCTTACTCCCTAGCTATGGTTCACGACTTTTACCTCTGAAAAGGGGTCTTATTTTTGGTGGAGGTGGAGGGGGAGTGATGGTTATGAAGGTGAGGAGAAGGGTGCACAATAATAGGATCATATCAAGACCAAGTCTTCCCAAATTTGAATTTTGAATTATGGTTTGATATCAAATGAGTTGGTGGATGCTTCTAGGAGGTAGTGGCCGATTTTTAGCTTTTTTTCTAGTCTAGGATATGTCCATTTATTTAATTAAATTGTGCTCCCAAAAATTCTAGAATTATCCTACTAATTACATGCAAAGAATTGGTCAAAGTTGATGAGTTGGAATGAATTGCTTAATAAATCCAAGGGGCCGAAATCATGCTAATAAAATGAGTGGGAAGTGTTGGTTATCTAGTCAACTAATAATCCTTGAAAGCCTTACTAATCCTTTAAATAATTTAGTGAGCTAACCCCTTAATTTAATAACTTAAATGAGTTCATTTCTTAATCACCTCAAATAATTAAATTAAATCCTCAAACCTCCCTTACTAACTTAAATGAACTTACTTGCTAGCTAAATTAACTTCTGGAAATATTTCTCGAATCTTAAATTCTACCTCAAAACTCCGACTCCGGTCCGGCCTCACTGAAATAACTGAAATGCTAAAAATCCAACTACTCAACTGAAATAATGAATAATTAACTTCAAATAAATGGATTTAAAATAATTATGCAATGAAGTCAATTAAATTTAAAAATCTAGAATTATGCATGGCTTATACGTCTACTGATTTACAGGTTCTACAATCCTTCCCCCCTTAAAATAAATTTCGTCCTCGAAATTAGAACTCACCGAATAACTCTGGGTATCGACTTCTCATCTCCGGCTCAGACTCCCATGTAGCTTCCTCCTCTGAATGGTTGAGCCATTTGACTTTGACTCGCTTAACGAGCTTGTTCCGAAGTTTCTTCTCCTGTCTGTCTAGGATCTGCACGGGTCTCTCCTCATAAGATAAGTTCGGAGTAAGCTGCAACGGCTCGAAATTCAGCACATGCGAAGGATTTGCCATAAACTTCCTCAGCATGGAGACGTGAAAGACATTGTGTACTCTGGCCAGATTCGGCGGAAGAGCCACACGATAAGCAAGCATCCCAACTCTGTCAAGGATCTCAAACGGTCCAATGAATCTCGGACTGAGCTTCCCTTTCTTGCCAAATCTCATGACACCCTTCATAGGTGCCACTTTCACGAAGACATGATCCCCCACTGCAAACTCTAAGTCTCTCCTCCGCTGATCGGCATAACTCTTCTGTCGGCTCTGAGCAGTCCTCATCCTATCACGGATCTTGACTACTACATCTGCTGCCTGCTGAACAATCTCTGGACCCAACTCTGCTCTTTCTCCTACTTCATCCTAATGAACAGGAGATCTACACTTGCGGCCATACAGCGCTTCATACGGAGCCATACATATAGACGACTGGAAACTGTTGTTATAGGTGAACTCTACTAATGGTAAGTTCGACTCCCAACTCCCAGAGAAATCAATGACGCAAGCGCGAAGAAGATCCTCCAAAACCTGAATAACTCGCTCTGACTGCCCATCCGTCTGCGGATGAAAAGCTGTGCTAAACAGCAACTTCGTACCCAAAGTCGAATGCAAACTCTTCCAAAATGAGGAAGTGAATCTGGGATCTCTGTCGGATACGATAGAAACCGGAATACCATGGAGTCGGACTATCTCTCGGATATACAGCTCTGCATACTGAATCATGGTGAAAGTCGTCTTAATAGGCAAGAAGTGCGCTGATTTGGTAAGACGATCTACAATCACCCAGATGGCATTCGATCCTCTGGCTGACCTCGGCAATCCGTTCACAAAGTCCATGGTAACATTCTCCCACTTCCACTCGGGAATAGGGAGAGGCTTGAGCAAACCTGCTGGTCTCTGATGCTCGGCCTTCACTAACTGGCAAGTCAGGAACTCGGATACAAAACGCCTGATGTCCTTCTTCATCCCTGGCCACAAATACAATAGCTGCAGATCTTTGTACATCTTCGTACTCCCAGGGTGAATGGAGTACGGGGACGTATGGACCTCTGATAAGATGTCTGCTCGGATTGAATCACTGCTAGGAACCCATATCCTATTTCGGTATCTCACAATACCGTCGCTGACTGTATACAAAACACTGCCCTTGGCTTCATCTGTCTTCTTCCACTGTGCCAACTGCTCATCTGCGGTCTGACCACTGCGAATACGGTCCAAAAGGGAAGACTGAATGGTCAAGGTAGATAGACGAGGAACTCTACCTCAAGGGTAAGTCTCAAGATCAAACCTCTGCATCTCGATCTGAAGAGGTTTCTGAATCGTCAAATGAGCCATCACTGCGACTTTTCTGCTCAAAGCATCCGCGACTACATTAGCTTTGCCCGGGTGGTAGCTAATGTCACAATCGTAGTCCTTCACAAGCTCCAACCAACGCCTCTGACGCATGTTCAGCTCCTTCTGCGTAAAGAAATACTTGAGGCTCTTGTGGTCGGTAAAGATCTGACACTTCTCTCCATACAGATAGTGCCTCCAAATCTTCAAAGCAAAAACTACGGCCGCTAACTCCAGATCATGGGTAGGGTAATTCTTCTCATGAATTTTCAGCTGTCGAGAAGCATATGCTATCACTCTCCCATGCTGCATCAAAACTGCACCTAAACCAAGCTTCGAAGCATCGGTATAAAGGACAAACTCGCCGAATCCTGACGGTACAGCCAACACGGGTGCTGAGATAAGAGCTTGCTTCAAAGTATCGAAGCTCTTCTGACACTCCTCGCTCCACACAAACTTCACATTTTCTTGGTCAGTGCTGTGAGTGGAACGGCAATGGATGAGAATCCCTGAATGAACTTCCTGTAATATTCTGCTAGCCCAAGAAAACTGCGGATCTCTGATGCATTCTGAGGCACAACCCAATCTCTGACTGCTGCAACTTTCGCCGGGTCTACCTCAATGCCACTGCTAGAAACAATGTGTCCCAAGAACGCCACCTTCTCTAACCAGAATTCGCACTTACTGAACTTTGCGAATAGTTTGTGTTTCTGCAATGTCTGCAACACTGTGGTCAGATGCCTACTGTGCTCCTCCCGACTCTTGGAGTAGACGAGAATGTCATCTATGAACACTATCACAAACTGGTCGAGGTACGGCTGAAATACGCGATTCATTAGATCCATGAAGATCGCTGGCGCATTCGTCAGACCGAACGGCATCACTAGGAACTCGTAGTGGCCATAACGAGTCCTGAAAGCTGTCTTCGAGACATCAGCATCTCTCACCCTCAACTGGTGATAACCAGAACACAGATCTATCTTGGAGAAAATCGAAGCTCCCTGCAACTGGTCAAACAGATCCTCAATCCTCGGCAGTGGGTATTTATTCAAAACTGTAACCCTGTTCAACTCCCTGTAGTCAATGCAAAGCCTCATCGAGCCATCCTTCTTTTTCACAAATAAGACCAGGCGCGCCCCATGGAGAAAAGCTAGGGCGAATGAACTCCTTGTCGAGAAGTTCCTGAATCTGCTTCTTAAGCTCTGCCATCTCTGTCGGTGCTAGTCGGTATGGCGCTTTGGATATCGGAGCCGTACCTGGCATAAGCACAATGGAAAACTCCACCTCTCTCTCGGGTGGCATACCAGAGACGTCTTCGGGAAAAACGTCTAAGAAATCTCTGACAATCGGAACATCTAAGGCTGACTGGCTGGGTTCCTCGGGGACAGATAAAAAGGTCGCTAGAAATGCCCGACACCCTCTATGCATGAGTTTCCTAGCCTGAACATAAGGAATAATGCGCGGTAAAGGAAAGTACCTGTCCGGCTCAAATAAGAACTGCTCCATTCCAGGCGGTCGGACAAGAACAGATCTCCTCTGGAAGTCTATCAACACTCTGTTCCTCAATAGCCAGTCCATCCCTAGGATGATGTCAAATTCCGGCATCGGTAGCACGATCAGATCCGCATAAACAAGATTACCGTGCAGCTCAAGGTCTATATCTCGGATAACATTGGTGGCTGCCATCTCCTCGCCTGACGGCAACACTACTGAAAAGGCTGTATCTAGCCCAATGGTCTGGATCTTGAGAAAGTTTGCAAAGACCTCCGAAATAAACGAGTGAGTGGCCCCTGAATCTATCAAGGCCTTGGTAGCGGAACCAGATATAAAAATTCTTCCTGAAAGAGCGGAGCTCTAATTTGAATCCCACTACAAGATCTAAACTTATAGACATGCAAAGGTCAAGGTTCCTCTAGCTTAATTCCTCTGAAATAAATCTGAGTAGAGCATGCAATCCTATAACAGTTCTAAGTTCAAAAATCTAAATCCCGATTCCCAAAATGCTGAAATTCGAATAATAACTTAAAGTTTAAAGGTACCTGTCAACAACATAGTCTCCGGGTTGGTTTCCGCGGCATGGAGAGCAAAAACTCTGCCTTGGGTAGGCAGATTCCTCTGAGGGCACTGCAGCAACATGTGGTCTGTACTGCCACACTTAAAACACTTTCCTGAGCCAGCCATACATGCTCCAGGATGGCGACGTGAGCACCTGGGACAGACTGGGTGCTCCTGAGTCCTCGGGGCTGGGCGTCCCCGCTGCTGCTGCTGCTGGCCTCGGTTCCTGGGCGGTCCATGAAAAGGCCTCTTATTCTGCTGCTGATGCTGATGAGGAGGAGGGCGGTGCGGTGCCTGGACTGGGCGCTTGCCTTGGCGATCCCTCTCAATACCCCACAGATCCTGCTCTGCGGCTAAGGCCTTGGAGACGGCAATCTCATAAGTAGCAGGGTCGGATACCCTAACATCCCGGCGCAAGATCGGCCGTAAACCCACCAGGAAGTGCATCAGCTTGGCTCTGGCATCATTCGCGATCAGGGGCACAAAGTGACAGCCCCTCTCGAACTTACGGATAAACTCCGTAACCGTCATATCCCCCTGTCTCAGGCTCATGAACTCGGTGGTCAGCCTGGTGCGAACCTCCTCAGCAAAATACTTGGAGTAGAAAACCTCCGTAAAGCTGGTCCAATAAAGTGTAGCCATGGTCAGGGCTACCGAAGCTCCTTCCCACCATAAGCGGGCGTCTCCATTGAACAGGTAGGTGGCACATCGGACTCGGTCTGCGTCCCCCAGCTCCATAAACTCAAAGATGACCTCGAGGGATTTGATCCATCCCTCGGCAACCATGGGGTCAGATGTCCCAGAGAATTCCTTCGGGCGCATCTTCATGAATCGCTCATAAACAGCCTCGGGCCCTGTCGGCCTGGCTGCGGCTGCGGCTACGGCATTGCCCCCCGCAAACTGTGCGAAGAACTGTGCCATCCCAGCTAACATCTGGGCACTCATGTCCGGTGGTGGCGGTGGAGGAGGTGGTAGGTCTCCCTCCGATCTATGCTCCTCTCTGTCCTCTCGGCGAGGCTCCACCTCTCTGTTGCGCTCTAAAATGCGTCTAGGGGGCATACTGTTCCAACATAACCCATACGTAACTAACATGCGTAATTCCATAATTTATTTTAAATGAACCCTGAAATACTGAAAATCTGGAAGCATGCTGACAAACTAATTCATGCTTTAACTAAAATGCTGAACAAAATGCTGAACTGAAAAACTTACAGACCGAAGACGTGGCTTCGTGAGCTTCTCGCAGTCAGTAGTAGTGAAACCCTATACAGAACCTCCGCTCTGATACCAACTCTAAAGGGCCTAAAACTCCTTTCTTGAAATTTGCGGAAAATTAATAATTTTCTTTTTAAAAGAACTTAAATGGCCTCATTCATAAAATCACTAGGGGAATCAAGTTCAATGTTTAAAATAATAGCAGCGGAAGAAAATAAAGTTTTGCCAACAATAACAACTTAAAAATTATCCAACGACTGATAAAAATTGTTTGCGGAATAAAATAACAACTGCTGCACTGAGGTCCTCGGGTGCCACTACTGTCGACCCAAGCTGGCTCACTGGTCCTCGCCCTCGGCCCTGGCCTCATCAGTACCTACAACAATCAAGTCTAGTGAGTCCTAAAGACTCAGCATGCATAAATCGCATCTAACGAGTAAAAAAAATCGGAATTAAAATATGCATGGGATAAAATATCATGTCCTGAGGCATACTGAAAATAATCTGTACTGAGCAATTATAATACGTGCATAACTGAACTGATAATCACAGTAAAAATATTTGCTCCTTGGAGCCTGTACTGAAATAACTGGTAAAATTTTCTGTTGAGATTATGTTTTACGCCTGTGGCCACTGCACTAAGCTGAACTGATCGGTAACTGGCTACCGGGGAGGCTGAAACTGAACTGAGCTGGCCGATCACTGGCGACCGGGTGGTACCATACTGAACTGATCGGTCACTGACGACCGTATAAAATAACACTCCCGCATAGTGAATTAACCACAAGCCATATCGCATAAATCTCAAAAATAATCATTTTCTGTTTAATGCACGTAAAATAATTAACTGGCGTAATGAAAATTCCTGTAATTTTACCAACTGGATTGGATTGGATCGTCCCCAGGCTCGCTGCAACCTAACTGTGCCATGAAAGATATGCAATAGCTTAAACTTGACCAACTATGCAATTTACATTCAAAAGATGCGACTATGACGCCTAATGACTTCGCATTTAATCATGACTACGAGCCAACCTGAACCGACACCGAACTGACGTATAGTCATTATTAAAATACGCTGAAAAATCATAAAATAATGCTCCTAAAATGATAGGGTCGAAATCTAGGTGGAATGGAGGCCAAAACACGAAACGCTCTTTCGAGAGTCAATTTGGCACATTGCACCGTAAATTCTCGTACGACCTCGAAAATGATCCGAATGACGAACGGTCAAAAACATGACCTTCCCAACTCAATGAGGCACTGTCCAGTCCAAGGCCATGGGCTAAAATCCAACCAAGAACTCAAACAAGCCTTCTAAACGACACAGCAACTTGCTGTAATTTCCAGCAGCTGTGCAACTACAAGACTTGCGTTGGTTTCAAGACTATCGGCCATTAGGGGCGTGAACCACCGACCAGAGACTCTTACCAACATCCCAAGGAATGATTTGAACCATGGCTAAGGGCTCTAGGCCAGCCACAATCCACATCACACAAAAACTCAACCGAAGGGTCCAATCGAGAGCAACGTGCGTGCGTGTGTAGTGTTTATGCTATGATCGATGTCTCGTGTCATTCCAATGGCCATTTGATTGACCATGGCACGATCTAGACATCTAGGAGCATGATATGAACCGTGGCTAAGGGCCATAGGCCAACCAAGATCCACACCAAGCAAACACAAACCGAAACCATATGCTGAACAAATGAAGAAGCCGAATGGGGAAAGGGGCTGTTTTGATGATTTGATTAAAAACCGAGGGGCCATGGACCAAGCCACCAAAAGGGCAACTTAGTCACGTCTTAGACATGCTAGGGGAGTGATCCAACCATGGCTAAGAGCCCTTAGGGCAGCCAAGATCAGATCCAACCCCTTGACACAAAAACTGAAATTTCGAAACACAAATCTGCGCCTATGGGAACTTGCTGTCATTCTGAATTTCCAGCAAGCATGGGGCTGGTTTGAATGGACCAAAATGGTCCTAATGCATCCTATTACGTGTCTAGGAGTCACCTTTGGAGCCTGGAGTCGAACCAATCACCTGAAACTCACAAACCAAGAAAAACGTGAAGCTTGCCAAGGAAAAACGAAAATTCTGCATGTGTTGTTCCAAAATATTTTGACATGTATCTCGGTTTTTGCTTGAATAAACATGATCATGTACTGAAAAATAAATGATAATATGACTTGATTGAGGTTTGAAAGAAATCTAGACATGCCTGGTTTCGTTTCGAAAGAAAACGAACGAAACGACGACGACGCGGCACGGAGGAGATGGAGCGCTTCTTGTCTACCTTTCTTGCTCTCGATTTCTTGCCTTACTCCCTAGCTATGGTTCACGACTTTTACCTCTGAAAAGGGGTCTTATTTTCGGTGGAGGTGGAGGGGGAGTGATGGTTATGAAGGTGAGGAGAAGGGTGCACAATAATAGGATCATATCAAGACCAAGTCTTCCCAAATTTGAATTTTGAATTATGGTTTGATATCAAATGAGTTGGTGGATGCTTCTAGGAGGTAGTGGCCGATTTTTAGCTTATTTTCTAGTCTAGGATATGTCCGTTTATTTAATTAAATTGTGCTCCCAAAAATCCTAGAATTATCCTACTAATTACATGCAAAGAATTGGTCAAAGTTGATGAGTTGGAATGAATTGCTTAATAAATCCAAGGGGCCGAAATCATGCTAATAAAATGAGTGGGAAGTGTTGGTTATCTAGTCAACTAATAATCCTTGAAAGCCTTACTAATCCTTTAAATAATTTAGTGAGCTAACCCCTTAATTTAATAACTTAAATGAGTTCATTTCTTAATCACCTCAAATAATTAAATTAAATCCTCAAACCTCCCTTACTAACTTAAATGAACTTACTTGCTAGCTAAATTAACTTCTGGAAATATTTCTCGAATCTTAAATTCTACCTCAAAACTCCGACTCCGGTCCGGCCTCACTGAAATAACTGAAATGCTAAAAATCCAACTACTGAACTGAAATAATGAATAATTAACTCTAAATAAATGGATTTAAAATAATTATGCAATGAAGTCAATTAAATTTAAAAATCTAGAATTATGCATGGCTTATACGTCTACTGATTTACGGGTTCTACATCGGTGCTCCAACTCAAGTGGCAAGTGACATGCTTTTCCAAATACGAGCCTATAGGGAGACATCCCAATAGGTGTTCTGAATGCGGTTCGGTATGCCCATAGTGCATCATCCAACTTGAGTGCCCAATCCTTCCGGTTAATGTTGACTGTCTTCTCCAATATTTGTTTAATTTCCCGGTTGGATATTTCAGCTTGTCCATTCGATTGGGGGTGATACGCCAGTGCCACTTTATGCTTCACACTGTATTTAGCCAAAATTGAGTTGAAAATGTTATTGCAAAAATGCGTACCTTCGTCACTTATAATGGCTCTCGGTGTTCCGAACCTCGCGAAGATGTTCTTATGCACGAATTTAGCTACAACACGAGCATCATTAGTATTGGTGGCGATTGTTTCCACCCATTTTGAAACATAATCCACAGCTAATTAAATATAAGAATTACCAAAAGAAGGGGGAAAAGGTCCCATGAAATCAATGCCCCAAACGTCAAAAAGTTCTACTTCCAAGATATTCGTCAGTGGTAGTTCGTGACGTCTACAAATGTTTCCTAACCTCTGGCATCTATCACATGATTTTACTAAGGTATAACTATCTTTAAATATACTAGGCCAATAGAAACCAGATTGCAATACCTTAGCTGCTGTTCGTGTTGCTCCAAAATGTCCACCATAAGGTGACGAGTGACATTGCTCCAGAATTTGGTGTGCTTCGACGCCATCCACGAATCTCCTTATAACTTGATCAGCACATCTCTTGAATACGTATGGATCATCCCATAGGTAAAACATTGCATCGTGAAAGAATTTCTTCTTTTGGTGATAACTCAAATCTGGAGGGAGAGTACCACAGGACAAGAAGTTAGCTATATCAGCAAACCAAGGGATTTTCGAATTTACCTCAAACAGCTGTTCATCTGGAAATGCTTCTTTTATGGTTCCTTCATCTTTTTTATCTTCAAGTTCGAGCCGTGACAAGTGGTCGGCTACTTGATTTTCACAACCCTTCCTATCCTTGACTTCAAAATCAAACTCTTAGAGCAATAAAATCCACCTTATCAAGCGTGGTTTTGCATCCTTCTTGGCAAATAGGTATCGAATAGCTGCATGGTCAGTGAAAACAATTACCTTTGTTCCGACCAAGTAGGGTCTAAACTTGTCAAATGCAAACACTACTGCAAGCGTCTCCTTTTCAGTAGTTGTGTAATTTTGTTGTGCAGCATCCATGGTTCGACTTGCATAGTAGATTGATCTAAAAAATTTATCACGCCTTTGTCCCAACACAACACCTACTGCATAATCACTAGCATCGCACATCAACTCAAAGGGCTCCTTCCAATCTGGTACTATCATGATTGGTGCTGTCACCAATGCCTTCTTGATCTTCTCAAATGCCTGTAGACAATCATCATCAAAAATAAAAGTGGATTCTTTTTCAAGCAAATTACACAAAGGTTTAGTAATCTTAGAAAAATCTTTAATAAATCTACGATAAAACCCGGTGTGTCCTAAGAAACTCCTTATCCCTTTTATGTTCTTCGGTGGTGGAAGCTTTTCGATTGCAACTACTTTGGCTCTGTCTACCTCTAATCCCTTTGTAAGACACTTTATGTCCAATAACAATACCCTCTTGGACCATAAAATTACACTTCTCCCAATTAAGAACTAAGTTCTTTTCTTGACATATCTGCAAAACGAGGGAAAGTTTATGTAAACAGTGATCAAATAAAGAGCCAAATACCGAGAAATCATCCATGAAGACTTCCATGATGTCTTCCACCATGTCTGCAAATATGGCCATCATACATTTCTAAAAAGTAGCATGTGCATTGCATAGCCCAAAAGGCATCCTCCTAAAAGCAAACGTTCCATAGAGGCACGTGAATGTTGTCTTCTCTTGATCCTTTGGTGCTATAGCAATCTTGTTATAACCTGAATAACCATCTAAAAAACAGTAGTGACAATAACCAGCAAGTCTATCAAGCATTTGATCAATAAAAGGTAATGGAAAATGATCTTTACGTGCGGCATTGTTCAACTTCATATAATCAATACATACTCGCCATCCAGTCACAGTACGAGTAGATATTAGTTCATCATTTTCATTCTTTACCACAGTCATTCCACCCTTTTTAGGCACTACTTGCACAGGAGACACCCAACTGCTTTCAGAAATAGCATATATAACTCCAGCATTTAACAATTTCAACACTTCATTTTTCACTACCTCTTTCATGGCTGGATTTAACCTTCTCTGATGATCCACATAAGAAGCGTATGACTCTTCCATTAAAATCCTATGCATGCATATGGTGGGACTAATCCCCTTGATATCAGAAATCGACCATCCAAATGCAGTTTTAAATTTCCTCAACACTCTCAACAATTTCTCTTTTTCATCTAAAGTAAGAGAGGAAGATATAATTACCGGATATGTCGACTTCTCACCCAAGAAAGCATAACAAAGATGACTAGGCAATTCCTTCAAAACAGGGGTTGAAGGTATTATTTCTGAACATTTTTCATTCTTCCAACTTCTCCTGTGTGGCTTCCTTTACCTTTGGCAAGTCTTCGAGAGCCAAAATTTGCTCTCTCAATTCCCAATCATCATCATCCACTCTACTAACAGTACTAGAAGGGCATCTTTCTAATGGATCTTCTATTGTATGACCTATACCAATCTCAGCAACACAAGAGTCAATTATATCAATGCTTTTACAAGTACTCACCTCGTCGTTACCTTTAATAGCTTTATAGATGTTGAATATCACAGCTTCCCCACCAACTCTCAAGGTGAGTTCTCCTTTGTGTACATCAATCAATGCTTTTCCAGTGGCTAAGAAAGGGTCGCCCAAAAATCAATGGAGAATCTTGATCTTCCTCCATATCAAGTATTACAAAATCAGCGGGGAAGATAAACTTGTCAACTTTTACCAAAACATCTTCAACAATTCCACGAGGATAGGTGAGTGACCTATCTGCAAGTTGCAAAGTTTTAGTGGTTGGTTTTACCTCCCCAAGCTTCAAGTCCCTGTAAATAGAAAATGGCAAAAGATTAATACTTGCTCCAAGATCACATAAAGCTTTATTAACATGATTACCACCAATAATGCAAGGAATAGTAAAACTCCCTGGATCTTTTAGTTTTTGTGGCAACTTCTTTTGGAGAATGGCGCTACACTCTTCGGTCAACTTCACTGTCTCGAACTCTTGCAGCTTCCTCTTCTTTGACATCACATCTTTTATGAACTTTGCATAGTTTGGCATTTGCTCTAAAGCATCAGAAAATGGAATGTTGATGTAAATCTTCTTGAAAATTTCTAAAAATTTTGCAAATTGATCATTAATAATCTTCTTCCTAAATCTCTGTGGGTATGGAAGAGTCGGCTTAAATACTGGAGGTTGTTCAATTTCAACTTCAGCTTTGGATCCCTCGGTTTCAACTTCTTCAACTGTCTTCTCGCTTTCCTCATTCTCTTTGGATTTTTTAACCTCAAGTTCTCTTCCACTTCTCAAAGTTACAGCTTTGCATTGCTCCTTTGGATTCACTTCAGTATTACTTGGGAATTGACCTCTATTTTGATATCTCAATGCATTAGCCAACTGTCCAATCTGTGTCTCCAATGATTTCATTGTGGCATCCATATTCCATGTGAGTTTCCATGCCATCAAGACGAGATTTAGTCCTAGCCATCCTTTTACTATATTCAACAACAAATGTCCCAACTAGATCTTCAATTGAAGGTTTTCCTTCCCCCTTTGATGTATTGAACCCCGGTGGAGGATTTAACACATTCTTATTATTAGCATATGAAAAATTCTCATGATTTCTCAAACCAGGATGATAAGTGTTAGGGGGAGGGTTACCTAGATATCCT
The DNA here is from genome assembly GCF_025594145.1 of Primulina tabacum. NCBI lineage: Eukaryota > Viridiplantae > Streptophyta > Magnoliopsida > Lamiales > Gesneriaceae > Primulina > Primulina tabacum. The sequence continues at coordinate 27,689,913 of NC_134551.1, forward strand.
CCGTATCCACTAAAATTCCTATTGTTGATGTAATGAGCCTCATTATGAATTTGAGGTTCATTAGTAACAACCGATGCATTTTCAACCTCTTGTGTACTAGCTTTATTCATAGCTGCAATTTGAGTTGTTAAAGCTGAAACTTGTGCAGTCAGTGATGTAATAGGATCTACGGCATAAATTCCAGCTGGTTTCTTTACTTCTGACCTCTTAGACGGCCACTGATAACTGTTAAAGGTAATCTGTTCAAGCAAATCATATGCTTGATCAGGTGATTTGGCAAATATCGTGCCACCAGCTGCTGCATCCACAGTGCCTCTTGTTTGTCCATTCAGACCATTGTAAAACAATTCAATCTGTACCCAATATTCAAATCCATGGTTTGGACACCTCCTCAACAACTCCTTATACCGTTCCCATGCCTCATATAATTGCTCAAAGTCAGTCTGCCTAAAAGTACTTATCTCAATTTTCAACTGTGCAGACTTCGCAGGTGGAAAATATTTAGCAAGGAACTTGGTTGCTAACTCCTGCCAAGTAGTGATACTCCCCAAAGGAAGCGATTGGAGCCATCCTCTTGCTTGGTCCCTAAGAGAAAAAGAAAACAAGCGCAATCGAATTATATCATCAGGAACACCATTTATCTTTACCGTGTCAGTGATTTCAAGGAATGTTTTGAGATGTAGATGAGGATCTGCAGTAGCGGCTCCCCCAAACTGGTTTTGTGGAACCATGTTTATCAATGCGGGCTTGAGCTCAAAGTTGTTTACATTAATACTCCCTCGTGCTATGCCCGAATAATGAGCATTTAGTACCGACCTAAAATGATCTCTAATGGGTATTGCAGGAGGTGGATTTTCATTAATCTTCTTACGGTTCTTTTGATCTCGGGATCAAAGATAAGCAAGTCAAAATTTTACGATTTTCGTATGCACTGTCAAACAAAGATAATAAACAAATCAATGTTTAATGTAATACAATAAAAACAGCTCTAAATTAAAATCTAGACTAATTGGTAACAATACTAATATATATTTAAAATAAACAATCCCTGGCAACGGCGCCAAAAACTTGTTGCGTATTTTCTTGATTGCTCGCAAGCGCACGACGTCAAGTTATAGTAAAATGTATTTTTGAGTACAAGTGTCGATCCCACGAGGAATGTGTATATAAATGTATATTAGTACTTGTAATTAAAATAGTCTAGACTTTATTTAGAAAAATCAATTAAAAGATTTGTTCACAAGAATAGCTATATTGAAAATGGATTAAATAAAATATAACACCAAACTTTTTAGCAAATAACAATGGAATAAAAGATCTAGAGGTCCGATTTCACTCAACTATCCACCATGTGTCATTTTTTGTAGCTATTTTGTAAAACTCCTTCTTATTCAATAGCCAAGAATCCTATAATTATCTACTCCCTCTCCCGAGTGTTAGTAGATTTTAGTTATCTAAATTTTGATTGCAATGTTCCCATCAACAATCTACAAATAAATAACACATCAAGCACTAGATTCTCTATAAGCTTCAATAGCATTATAGGCCCTCCCAAACTCTATAAATACCATTGATGTATTTTTTTCTTTTTCTTGTTTATAATTTCCTCTTCCGAGTGATAAATTGTAAACTTATAAATCATTCAAATTATGGCCAATAAATTGAAAGCATTAAGATTGATATAATACAAAAGAACAAGATGAAGAACTTAAATAGCTTAGTTCATAGATTCCAACACATGGTTTCTAGTTTTGTTCCATCATTAATAAAAATTAGTTCATAATAACACAAGTAAAACAACAAAACATTGTTCTAAAATAAGACATATCAAATGAAAAATAAAAGAAAGAAGAACTTAGAACAAGAGTTTGAAGTGCTGATTACGTCCCCGGATTTGTGCAAAAGATTTCTCAAGAACTAGATGAACTTGAGTAGCGGCAGCCTCCCCTCTTTCCTTGGCTCCTCAATACCCTAGATGGTAAGAAAATTATGTATTTTATAGTCCTAAACAAGCCTCAATCCGCAGCACACCATTATCTTGGACTTCCATGCGCACCACACCAAGTTACAGATTTTTCGGATTCTGTCGTGCAGGGACCGCGGGTGCGGTGCAGAACCTACCGCGGGTGCGGTGTTGCTTCTGGTGTGCAAACGCAGGTGCGATACTCCTTTTAGTACGGGTGCACTTTCTTACCGCGGGTGCGGTGCTACATATACCGCGGGTGCGGTGCAGCTGCTGTATTTTTCTTATCTTTGGCACTTTCCAATTCAACACTTTAATACTCCACACTCTCATTCTAAGCTTCCAAACTATAAAAACAAAAACAACAACAAATCACATAAAACCTGCTCAAGAATCACATAATTCCAAGTTAAAAACAAGTAATAAAAGTACAATAAATTGCACTTATCACGAGGATCTCAAATTGTCCAATGAATCTCGGACTGAGCTTTCCTTTCTTCCCAAATCGCATGACACCCTTCATAGGTGCTACCTTCACGAAAACATGGTCGCCAACGGAAAACTCTTGGTCTCTCCTCCTCTGATCCGCATAACTCTTCTGTCGGCTCTGAGCAGTCCTCATCCTATCACGGATCTTGACTACTACATCGGCAGTCTGCTGAATAATCTCTGGACCCAACTCTGCTCTCTCTCCTACTTCATCCCAATGAACAGGAGATCTACACTTGCGGCCATACAATGCTTCATACGGAGCCATACTAATAGACGACTGGAAGCTGTTGTTATAGGTGAACTCTACCAATGGCAAGTTCGACTCCCAACTCCCAGAGAAATCAATAACACAAGCACGGAGAAGATCCTCTAAAATCTGAATAACTCGCTCTGACTGCCCATCTGTCTGAGGATGGAAAGCTGTGCTAAACAGCAACTTCGTACCCATATTCGAATGCAAACTCTTCCAAAATGAGGAAGTAAATATGGGATCTCTGTCAGATACGATAGAAACTGGAATACCACGAAGTCGGACTATCTCCCGGATATACAATTCTGCATACTGAATCATTGTGAAAGTCGTCTTAATAGGCAAGAAGTGCACTGATTTGGTAAGACGATCTACAATCACCCAGATAGCATTTGATCCTCTAACTGACTTCGGCAAACCGGTCACGAAGTCCATGGTAACATTCTCCCACTTCCACTCGGGAATAGGAAGAGGCTTGAGCAAACCTCCTGGTCTCTGATGCTCCGCCTTCACTAACTGGCAAGTCAGACACTCGGATACAAATCGTCTAATGTCTTTCTTCATCCCAGGCCACCAATACAATGACTGCAGATCTCGATACATCTTCGTACTCCCTGGATGAATAGAGTACGGCGACATGTGGGCCTCTGATAGAATATCTGCTCGAATAGAACCACTGCTGGGAACCCACATCCTGTCTTGGTATCTCACAATACCATCGCTGACTGAATACAAGACACTGCCCTTGGCCTCATCTCTCTGCTTCCACTTTGCTAACTGCTCATCTGCTGACTGACCACTGCGAATACGGTCAAGAAGAGAGGACTGAATAGTCAAGGTAGATAGACGGGGAACTCTACCTCGAGGATATGACTCTAGATCAAACGTCTGCATCTCAACTTGAAGAGGTCTCTGAATCGTCAAATGAGCCATCACTGCGACTTTTCTGCTCAATGCATTCGCAACTACATTAGCTTTACCCGGGTGGTAGCTAATGTCACAGTCATAATCTTTCACAAGCTCCAACCAACGCCTCTGATGCATGTTCAGCTCCTTCTGCGTAAAGAAATACTTGAGGCTCTTGTGGTCGGTAAAGATCTGGCACTTCTCTCCATACAGATAGTTCCTCCAAATCTTCAAAGCAAAAACTACGGCGGCCAACTCTAGATCATGGGTAGGGTAGTTCTTCTCATGGATTTTCAGCTGTCGAGAAGCATATGCTATCACCTTCCCATGCTGCATCAATACTGCGCCCAAACCGAGATTCGAAGCATCGGTATACAAAAAAAAATCTCCATGCCCTGACGGCATGGCCAAAACTGGTGCTGAGATAAGAGCTTGCTTCAAAGTATCGAAGCTCTTCTGACACTCCTCGCTCCACACAAATTTAGCATTCTTCTTGGTCAATGATGTGAGTGGAACGGCAATAGAGGAGAATCCATTAATGAACTTCCGATAATATCCTGCTAGCCCAAGAAAACTGCGGATCTCTGATGCATTCTGCGGCACAACCCAATCTCTGACTGCGGCAACTTTCGCTGGGTCTACCTCAATACCACTGCTAGAAACAATGTGGCCTAAGAACGCCACCTTCTCTAACCAGAATTCGCACTTACTGAACTTTGCGAATAACTTGTGCTTCTACAAGGTCTGCAGCACTGTGGTCAGATATCTGCCATGATCCTCCTGATTCTTCGAGTAGACGAGAATGTCGTCTATGAATACTATCACAAACTGGTCAAGATACGGCTGAAATACGCGATTCATGAGATCCATGAAGATCGCTGGCGCATTCGTCAGACCGAACGGCATCACAAGGAACTCATAGTGACCATAACGAGTCCTAAAAGCAGTCTTGGAAACATCAGCATATCTCACCCTCAACTGGTGATAACCGGAATGCAGATCTATCTTGGAGAATATCGAAGCTCCCTGCAACTGGTCAAACAAATCCTCGATCCTCGGAAGTGGGTACTTGTTCTTCACTGTAACCCTGTTCAACTCCTGGTAGTCAATACAAAGCCTCATAGAGCCATCCTTCTTCTTCACAAATAAGACTGGCGCTCCCCATGGTGAAAAACTCGGGCGAATGAACTCCTTATCTAGAAGTTCCTGTATCTGCTTCTTAAGCTCTGCCATCTCTGTCGGTACGGTGCTTTGGAGATTGGAACCATACCTGGCATAAGCTCAATGGAAAACTCCACCTCTCTCTCGGGTGGCATACCAGAAACGTCATCAGGAAAAAACGTCTAAGAAGTCTCTAACAATCGGAACATCTGCGGCTGACTGACTGGGCGCCTTGGGGACAGATATAAAAGTTGCTAAAAACGCCCGACACCCTCTATGCATGAGCTTCCTAGCCTTGACATAAGGAATAATGCGCGGTAAAGGAAAGTACCTGTCTGGCTCAAATAAGAACTGCATCATTCCAGGCTGGTCGGACTAAAACAGATCTCCGCTGGAAGTCAATCAAAACTCTGTTCCGCAATAGCAAGTCCATCCCTAGAATGATGTCAAACTCTGGCATCGGCAACACGATCAGATCCGCATAAACGAGGTTGCCATGGAGCTCAAGATTTATGTCTCGGATCACATTGGTAGCTGCCATCTCCTCACCAGAAGGCAATACTACTGAATAGGCTACATCTAGCCCGATGATCTTAACTTTGAGAAAGTTAGCAAAGACCTCCGAAATAAATGAGTGAGTGGCCCCTGAATCTATCAAGGCCTTCGTAGCGGAACCAGATATAAAAATTCTCCCTAAAAGATCGGAACTCTAAGTTGAACCCAATAGTTACATGAATTAAAGTTATAGACATGCAAAAGCCAGAGTTCTTCTAACCTAATTCTCGAAAATAATACTGAGTAGAGCAAGCAATCCTACTGCAATTCTATGTTCAAAAATCTTAACCCAAGACATTAAACCCCAAATGTAAACTTAAAGCTCAAAGGTACCTATCATAAGCATGGTCTCCGGGTTCGTCTCCGTGGCATGGAGAGCAAAAACTCTGCCTTGGGCAGGCAGATTCCTCTGAGGGCACTGCAGAAGTAAGTGGTCTAGACTACCACACTTATAACACTTCCCTGAACCAAACATGCATGCTCCAGGATGGCGGCGTGAGCACTTAGGGCAAACTGGGTGCTCAAAAATCCTCGGGGGTGGGCGTCCCAGCTGCTGCTACTGCTGCTGACCTCTATTTCTAGGCGTCCCATGAAAAGGCCTCTTGTTCTGCTGCTGATGCTGCAGAGGAGGAGGGCAGTGTGGTACCTGGACTGGGCGCTTGCCCTGGCGGTTTCTCTCGATATCACGCTGATCCTGCTCTGCGGCTAGAGCTTTGGAGATAGCAACCTCATAAGTAGTAGGGTCAGACACCCTAACATCACGGCACAAGATCGGCCGTAGACCCACCAAGAAATGCATGAACTTGGCTTTAGCATCATTCGCGATCAGGGGCACAAAATGACAACCCCTCTCAAACTTACGGATAAACTCCGTAACAGTCAGATCTCCTTGTCTCAGGCTCATGAATTCCGTGGTCAACCTGGTGCGCACCTCCTCAGTGAAATATTTGGAGTCGAATACCTCCGTGAAGCGCGCCCAACTCAGCATAGCCAAGTTCAGGGCTACTGACGCTCCTTCCCACCATAAGCGGGCATCTCCTCCGAATAAGTAAGTGGCACATCGAACTCGGTCTGCATCTCCAAGCTCCATGAACTCGAAGATAACCTTGAGGGACTTGATCCAGCCCTCGGCAATCATGGGGTCCGTCATTCCTGAAAACTCCTTAGGACGCATCTTCATGAATCCCTCATAGACAGCCTCGGGCCCTGTCGGCCTTGTCGCCACAGCATGGTTCCCCGCACACTGTGCGAAGAACTGAGTCATCCCAGCTAGCATCTGGGCATTCATGTCAGGTGGAGGTGAAGGTGGTAAATCTCTCTCCTGCCTCTGCTCCTCCCTGTCCTCTTGGCGAGGCTCCTCATTTCTAGTGCGCTCGATAATGCGTCTAGGGGGCATACTGTTCCATACATAATCCATACGTAACCAACATGCATAATTCCATAATTTATTTAAATTTAAATACTGAACAATAAAATAAATCTTGACGTAAAATACTTCATGAAAACATACTGTTAAATAATTCATGCTTTGAATAAAATGCGTAAATGTAAAACTTACAGACCGAAGGCGTGACTTCATGAGCTTCTCGTAGTCAGTAGTAGTACAACCCTTTACAGAACCATTGCTCTGATACCAGCTATAATGGCCCGAAAATTCGTGTTTGAAAATTTGTGGAAAAATTAAAACTTTTGTTTTTAAAATAATTAAAATGTCTCATTTACAAAATAAACTGATAAATCAAGTTTAATGTTTAAAAATAGCAGTGGAAGAAATTATTGCTCACAAAATAACAAGTAAAGTAATCCAACAACTGATAAAAATGTTTGAGCATAAAAATGGCAAGTGCTGTAAATGAGGTCCTCGGGTTCCACTACTGCCGACCCAAGCTAGCTCACTGGTCCCCGCCCTCGACCCCGACATCATCAGTACCTACAACAATCAAGTCTAGTGAGTCTAAAGACTCAGCATTCATATATCGTAAATAACGAGTAAATAATATAATAAAGTTGCATGAGAGTAAAAATAACATGTCACGAGGCATAACGTAAAATATCGTGTCCTGATTAATTATAATACGTGCATAACTGAACTAAAATCATAGTGAAAATGTTTGCTCCATGGAGCCCTGTAATGAAATAGCATGCAATAATTTTCCGGTGAGATTATGTTCTACGCAAGTGGCCCCTGCACTGAACTGAACTGAACTGAACTGACCGGTAACTGGCGACCGGGTGAAGTAATGAACGTCTGATCAGACTAATGCCACAGTATACTGGGTGGAACTGAACTGAACTGACCGGTAATTGGCGACCGGATAATACAATGATCCCATGATAGTGAAATGGCCACAAGCAATATCACATAAATCTCAAAAATGAATATTTTATATTTTTATGCACGTAATATAATTAAATGGCGTGATGAAATATCCTGTATTATTTTACTACATGGATTGGATCATTCCCAGGCTCGCTGCGACCTAAATTTATCTTGAAAATATGCAAATGATTTTCTTGACCAAACATTGTAAATAAATCCAAAAACGAGACAATTACGCCCAACGACTTCGTATTTAATCATGACTCCGTGCCAACCCGAACCAACACCAAACTATCATTTAGTCATGATTAAAATACACCTAAAATGATGAAATAATGCTCAAAAAATGATGCAAGTTGAAATTTTAGTGAATGGAGGCCAAAACATGAAACGCTCTTTCGATAGTCAAATTGGCACATCGCACCGTAATTTCTCGTACGACCTCTAAAATGATCCGAATCACGAACGGCCAAAAACATGACCTTTCTAACTCGATAAGGCACCATCCAGTCCTAGGCCATAGGCTAAAAGCCAACCAAGAACTCGAACGAGCCACTGAACCGAAGCAGCAAGTTGCTGTCCACAAAATACAGCAGCTGTGCTTTGGTTTCCTTGCGTCGTCTTTGAGACTACCGGCCATTCAGGCTTGAACCACCAACCAGAGGCTCTTACCAACATCCTATGGAATGATTTGAACCATGTCTAAGGGCCCTAGGTCAGCCACAATTCGCACGACACCCGAAATCAACCGAAAAGTCCCACCCAAGAGGCACCCTTGCATGCGTGTGGTGTTTTGCTTTGTTTGCTGTCTCATGTCGTTCCAGTGGTCATTTGATTGACCATGGCACAATATAGACAGTCAAGGGGTATGGTATGAACCGTGGCTATAGGCCAGAGGCCAACCAAGATTCACACCACGCCACAAAACCGAAAGTTACACTTGCTGTAAAATGAGAAGGCCGAAGGGGGGGGGGGGCTGTTCTTGTGTTTTGATTTAAAAAAATCGTTTCCATCGTGGACCAAGCCTCAAAGGGGCGACTTGATCACGTCTTAGACATGCTAGGGAGGTGTTCTAACCATGGCTATATGCCCCTAGGGCAGCCAAGATCAGACACTTCCCCTTGACAGCAACATGACAGAAAATTGAACACAATATGACACTCATGGGGAAGTTGCTGTCTTTTCTGGATTCCAATGGGTATGGGGCTTGAACGAATGGATCAATATGATCCTAACAAGTCCTAGTACATATCTAGATGCAGCTTTGGGAGCCTGGACACGATTCATCCACCTGAAACACCAAAAACAAGTGAACCGTGAGGAGCACAAGGAAGGGCCGAAAATCTGCATCTTTTATTTTCAAAGTTCTTGATATATTTCGGTTATGCCATGGAAATGATGATCATATAATGTTTAAAATGTTAATATGACTTGATTGAAGAGCAAGGAAATATATAAACATGCCTGGTTATTTTCTGTTTTGAAGAAAACAAAAGAAACGCAACGACTCGGCGCGGAGGAGACCGAGTGATCTACCTTCCTTCTACTCGATTTCTCAATTTTTTTTTCCCTAGCACCTCTCGATTTTTTTCTCTCAAAATGGCTCTGAAATCGGTGATGAGGAAGGGGGAATGGTGGTTAGGAGAGTGAGGGGGAAGGGGTTGCAATATAAAAGGGATGGCAAGACCAAGTCTTGCTCTCCTTTTTGAATTTTGAAATGGCTTGATATCAAAATGATTTGGATGGATTAAGGAGGCATGACCGATTCTTCATGTCCTCACAAGGCTAGGATAATGATCTAATATTAATTAATTAAGGGTGATTAATAGATGAAAGGATTATCATGCCAAGAAATAATAAAGAAGGAGTCAAAGGTGGTGAGTTGTTAAAGAATTGTTTGATCACTAAGGAGGTGGCCGAAAATCATCAAATAAATGGAGGGGAATTGTTTAGTTAGTGTATTTTTAAACCTTTAGAGCCTTACCTATCCTTTAAATAATTTAGTGAATTAACACCTTAATTTTGGAACCTAAATGAACTTATTTCCTACTCACCTCAAGTTAGTTAAATAATTCCTTAAACCTCCTTTTAACTTAAACTAACTTACTAGCTAGCTAAAATAAAATCTGGGAATGTTTTCCTAATTTTAAATTTTATCTCAAAACTCCAACTCCAGTCCGGCCTCACTGAATTAACTGAAAAGATTAAAAAATTAAACTAGTGCATAAAATAATTAACTTTAAAGAAAAGCATTTAAATACTCATGCAAATAAATCATTTTAATTTAAAATACTAGAATTATGCATGGCTTATACGTAGTCTAATTTACGGGTTCTACAGTCCGCGCTTAGTCCGCGCTTTGTAAGCGCGGACGCTGTCCACGTGTACGAGCGTCTGGTCATATTATATTTCTTTTATTATTTCGAATTTTATTATCCTTTCATTTTCTTCGCTTCTTCTTCTCCTTTCATTTCCCGAACATTTCACGTGAAATCTGAACAAATGATTTGACGTATGAACTTCAATAATTGAAATGTGAATAGTCTTCACATTCTTCGTCTATATAATTGATGAAATATTCGACGAATGAATTATCAATTTCCTCTTAAATTTTCTCTCAAATTTCATTGGAAAAATATCTACCATCGACGTATTCTTATATTTTGGTGGTCATGTAGTTTGCGATAATGGATCAGTTGAATATAGCATTCCATTTGTTAGACCGATACGAGTGTTACGATCTATTAATTTGATGGAGTTAGATGAAGTTGTGCATAAAATGTTAGCAATTGATCCAGCGAATTTTTCTCTGAAGGTGTCAACAAAGTATTCATTCATGGAGAGAGTATCTTGGCATGAAATTGAAGTCAATCTCGTTGATAACGATGCTTTACAGTTTACAATGCAATGTGACAATATGCATATTTTGCATCTATACGTGGAAGCAAATTCAATTGAGCATCATGTTGGATTTGATGATCCTGAATCCTATGTTCCACATGCATCCGATTCAGGTTTCTATAACCAACCCGGTACTTCAACATATAGTGGCTTCCTGGATGAAGAAGGTTATGTTCCACAGGTTACTGAAGGACTCGATAATATAAATTTCGATGATGTAAGTGGGTTTTGGGATCAATATATCAATGTATCGTTGGAACAAAATCATGCTCCGTATTGGCCGAATCAGACATTAGATACGAGTGGTCGTTGTCCGGATCTGGTCACTAATTATGATATTTGGAGGACTGATTCTGAACCCGATATGTCATACAGCGACTCTGAAGAAGAAGAAGTGGATGATGATGATGAAGTGAATACTTTTACAAATCCTGATGAGGGGACATCATCTCGACAACCACCAGGTGACACATTACAGAGGCAGACGGTTCCATTTCTTTCAAACACTTCTGAAATTCCATCAATTTTCAATAAATTTTTTGGGGAAGAGCCTGCTGATTCTGTCGATGTACCTTCTGGAGTTCAAACAAGCTATTACGATCCTGCTAGAGGTGAATTATGCGTTAATATGTTATTTAAAGAAAAGAGTGATCTTATTTCATCCGTGAAGGATTATTCAGTTAGAGTTGTAAGGCATGAGTACTGTGTCGTAGACATCACACGCAGTTTGTGGATGTTATGTAGCAAAAATAATTCTTCTACGGTCGTTTGTTGATGGGGACTTCGCGCTTCTTTGAAGGCCAAAACTGGTTATTAGAAAATAACAAAATATGGCGGGCCTCACACATGTATATCTACCTCTGTTGGTATAGACCATAAGAATTTGAACAGTGATATGGTGGCACATACGCTATTGGGAGTTGTTCGTTGTGATCCTTCGTACGAGATTAAGTATATCATCGAAAATGTGAAAGATAAATATGTATATAAAATCTCGTACACGAAGGAATGGCGAAGTTTGAAACGTGCTATGGAAATTGCTTATGGTACATGGGAGAGCTCCATTCAATTACTTCCAAAATATATGTGTGCTTTGTCGAAATATAATCCAAGAACAGCTGTGAAGTGGAAGCATCTCAAAGCCAACACTGAAATTAGTAAGACATTGAACTATGTTTTCTGGGCATTCAGTCCGTGTGTTAATGGATTTCGGCATTGTCGAAAAATAATTAGTGTCGATGGTACACACTTGTATACCAAATACAAGCACAAAATGTTGATTTGTGTCACTCTGGATGCGAACAATCAGTTTCTACCACTAGCATTTGCTATTGTGGTTTAAGAAACAACAGATTCTTGGAAATGGTTCTTGGAGAACATAGGAAGACATGTTGTTTGTGGTGAAAATGGTATTTGTCTTATTTCTGATAGGCATAAGGGAATTGTGCGAGCAACTGAAGATCTACCATATTTTCAACCTCCTTACGGTGTGCATCGTTTTTGTTTGAGACATGTGTGTTCAAACTTTAAAGCTAAATTCAAAGACGTGCATTTGAAAGATTTATGCTGGGCGGCAGGCACACAAAATCAAATCTGTAAGTTTGAAGCAATAATGGATGCAATCAAGCAAAAAAACATTTTAGCGCACCGATATTTGGCTGGAATTGCTAAAGAAAAATGGAGTTTGGCTCATGACGGTGGTTGGCGTCGTGGGGTGATGACAGCCAATATGTCGGAGTGTTTGAACAGTGTGTTGAAGGGTGCTCGTAGACTTCCTATATCTACCATAGTACATTTGACACTTCTGAGGTGCGTACAATATTTAATTGGACGTGTGATAAGAGGTGGTCGTATGGTTCAGGAAAATCAGATGTGGTCAAATTATGCATGTCGGAAGTATGAGAAATGGGCGAGAAAATCTAGTGAACATCGTGTTTCCAAATACGATGTACGTGAGCAAACTGCTTCGGTTACAACGGTAGGAAGACCAAGTCGTGGCCAACATATACAGGTTGTCAAGTTATCAACTAGTGATTGTTCATGTGGTAAATGGACGATTTTTGGCATCCCATGTTCTCATGCAATTTGCACAGCTAATATCACTCCTTGGATCCCACGACACTTGTATAGCCATGGTATAACATATCTGAGTACATAACAACGTACGAGTGCAGATTTCAACCTCTTGGAGATGAGCGATACTGGGATCCTCCAACTTTCGAGTTGCGCCACAACCCGGTTAGACGTGAAAGAAGAAGAGTTGGTAGAGACAGAACAACTCGAATTAGAAATTAGATGGACACACCGGGTTTAAGAGAGAGACAACAACGCTGAAGCTTTTTTTTATTTTGTATTAACGTCTGATATTTAAGCAACTTATTTGTTAAAAAAAATAGAGTTGAAAAAACTTTCCCCCTTATTCAGCGCGTAGTTGTACAATTTCGTTTTTTTTTTAAATATCTTAGCGCCGAGGTGCTAACATCTTAGCGCCGAGGCGCCAAATTTGCACAAAGGTGGCACCGAGGCTCTAAGATGTTAGCGCCTCGGCGCTTGTCTCCGAAGCGATAGCACCGTGGCGCTATCTAATACCTATAAAAAAAAGGGCTCCTCTCCCTGCACTCATTCCTCCTCCTTAACATCACCAAATCCTCTCACTTTCTCCTCCCACTAAAAAGCAATCAACTTCCACAAGTCTCCACCAGTCAAAGTGCTATACAATTTCGGTTCTAACAAAAGGTAACATTATTCGTGTTATGAATCATTCATCAATTTCATGTCAACTTTTGAATTAATAATGTTACAGAGTTTGTGCATATAACGTGTTCGATATAATGCTTCAATGAGGTAGTAGTTATTAATAGGCAATTTATGTGTTTGCTACGTTTTCGGTGGTGACAAGTTGTAGGTTATTAGCATGATTTCAAACATGCCGACAAGGAAGAAAAGCAAGCAAGTTGATTATGGGGATGGTCAGTCGTCTCATGCTTGTTTTGATAGGCGACGTTTTTGGGATGCAGTTGCAGCTAAAAATTATACTAAATTACAAGAGAAAAACATGCAGCGAGAAAGAGGGATGGATCAGAGCGTCCAGGGTTGTGACACATTAAATCTGGATCAGCATTTGCATTGGGCTGAGTTTGTGAAGCCACCACCAGATACTGTGATGTCAGTTGTCCAGGAATTCTACGCTAACTTGATGGTTAGGCATGAGGACTATCACGTGAGAGTAAGGGGGCAGATGGTTGCCTTTGAAAGCATGACTATTAACTCGTTGTACTCCATGACCGACTACGAAAACGACGATTACACGAGATTTATGAGACAGCCCTATCCCTATGAGATGATAATCAACACACTTTGTGACCCGGGCATGGTTTGGAAGCTAAATAATCAGCGAGCTCCGGTCACATTTCCTGCGACATGCATGAGTAGGGAGGCATATAACTAGTACCATTTTGTCGCAGCGCAGTTGATGCCATCTGGGCATGTTTCTGATGTCACTAAAATGAAAGCAGCATTGGTGTATTGCATCATCACCGGGAAGAAAGTGGATGCAGGTTGGGTGATTATGAATTCGATTCTGCAGGCGGCACGGGGCACGTCCACAGTTAGCATGCCCCATTCTTCGACTATCATGGAGCTCTGCCGCCTAGCTGGGGTTATATGGGATGATAGTGAGCCAGTCTTGCACAAGAAAGGCGATATTTTAATTTATGGAAAGATCCCAAGAGATAAATGATGGAGGAAGATTGAGAGTGGTCCGAGCGAGGGTTTAGGGAGTGGAGCACAGTCACAGCCCGCCAGAAAGACACGTGCAGAGAGGGGATAAACCGCACACCAGTGTCTTGATGACCTAGAGCGCATGATGAAGAGCCAGTGGCAGATAACACGCAAACAGTGGCAGATGACACGCGAGCAGTTTGATTACGTGCATGATTTTAATCGTGTGCTTGTGCAGCACTTCGCTACGACTAGCGCCTCCGAAGATCCATTTCCATCCCCCAGCATTTTCACATCGACCTGTCGAGGATGATAAATATGTTCAAATTAAATATTCAATTAATAAAAAAAAATAGTCTTCATTTAATCACTATTAAATATTAAAATTATATAATACCTCATTATTATTCATACCATCTAGAGAATCCCTTATAATTCTACAGCATGTGTTGGTGATGTGTGTAACTATATGCAAATTTCCACCTACAATTATAAAAAATAGATTTACATGTCAAGAAAATATACAAGATATATATGATATTACCACAATAATTTTTAAATATTACCATGCACCATATGGAGAAACTGGAATAAAAGCATCCGTATCAATGGGAGGTACAACTAATGTTAACCCATATCAATCGGGGTTAACACATTTAATCCTGCTCCATACCCATATCTGCTTATAATAATAAAAATTGTTCAACAAATTTAACAAAAAAAATGTGTTAAATAATCACATCACATTAATAATTGTGGGGACCCGGACGCTAATTATCTTCTTAATCATCTTTGGGATTTAATTATCAATTAAGATAAACAGGGTCTAAAAATTTTTCTTTAAAATGTGGAAGGTAATGGAATCAATCTATTATACATCTCAGTATAAAAGTACAATAATGTACAACAATTATTCAAACTAGTCTAAGGTTCAACTACTAAATTTCAGGTATTATACCAAGTCGACAATAAGTCCGGAATCACCACTCTAACTCATCTTCTCTCATCATCTTCTTGACCCCGATCCTGTCCCACCTGTTGTCATGCACACATACAAAACAAGACAACAGCCGGATACTCCGGTGAGAATAAATCCCAGTATAAACAATGTATACATGCAGTTAACTGAATTAACATAAAAGCATGAATTATATCTTATCACATGTAGCATAATCACACAACATGTATCCATGCCAGTCTGTAAATAAAACATGAATCGTAATCTACGAAACATAAATCAATACGGATCTGTAAATCAAATTCTGGTCTCAATATCTAAAATTCGACTCATCTTTCATTCTAATCTAGGGATCCCGGTGAATAAGAACGTAACAAGTCTCCCACCTACTACTACCAGTCGCAGTGGCGGTACGTTCTTATTTCTGGACTTTGGTCTAATCTATATCGAATAGAATGCTATCTGTATCTGAAGCATAACGATATACCAAACGTCCAGTGCCTTGGCGTATCTACCAAGACTAAGCCTATTCTGACAATGTGCAATGGGTCAGTGACAAGTCTGTCAAAATCTAACCCCTCTGTCAGTGACTCTTACTTAATAGCTCTCTGCTTTCTACGTCTAATTCAATAGAATAAACATACTCATTAAAACACCAAGGTATAAAAACAATACCAGACAAGAATGTGATTTAGGGAAACTCGAGTTAAATCTAACTCAAGTCGATCTCCCAATGAACATCCATTTATACCTTTCTCTTCTCGGTCTGATGAAGAAGAAGTCTTGTATTCCAATCTGTCCATATCCAAATCTGATAATGACGATCATATAAATACCATATCAGTATATAACTCAATTCAAGACCTGTTCTGATCAATACTCACATCAGTATATAATCTGATCCATATCTGAACAAGGTACAATCTAATTCATATCAATGATATCACGGTACAATCGAAATCATTACTGAATCTGATCAATATCAATCTACTGATGTTTCGACGGCATAATAATACAGTCACGATAACCCCGTCTATCTCAACATCACAGATATAATACCAAAATTCATAACCAGTATCAGTACAACTCAAAATCTGAATAATAACACAACTCTGATATAGAATCTCAACTAAATCAACTCTGAAATTCATAAAAATTTCATAAACAGTCTATTCTTTAATCTGACTTCAGTTATACAATGTCTACTGTAGCAGAAACATCATATATGATGCATATTCAATTCTGACAATATCATAAATTCAAATCATGTCTAAACGTAACGAAACTTACGTCCAGTTGTAGCCTGCGTCGATAGGAACACAGTACTGAAGTCGGATTCAAAAACAGACGGACGGATTTCTCACAAAAGGCGTAAGGATTTTTCTCTCAAAAGCTTTGCCCCTTTTTCTGAATTTTGTGAAGGAAAGGCGTGCAATTCTTATATATATACTGCATGCAACACCCGGAAACGTGGCTTATTTTTCATGTTGCACGTCGCACCGCGGGTGCGCTCACTTTTGCACCGCGGGTGCCCTCCATGTATTGATATGCATCAACTTTCCCCGAAGCTTGGACCGCGGGTGCGCTTTGTCTTTTAACGCGGGTGCGCTGACCCTACTGGTACAACACTGCGGGTGCGGTCTGTCTAGCACCGCGGGTGCGGTGTCACTTCCGTAATTAATCCCCAACTCTCTGTCCATCAACCGCGGGTGCGGTCTTGTTCGTAGCGCGGGTGCGGTCATGCTACTGTAATTCTTCCACAATTCATGAGCTCAACCACGGGTGCGGTCCTTTCCTTACCGCGGGTGTGATCTATATTTCATGCACCACTTCATAATCTCATTTAATGCTTCTCATTACATGTCATACATACTCATATCTTCCGAATATCACATCAATGAAGATTAATCAATCTCGAGCCTTACAATAATACATGCATGATATATAAAGGTCCAGCCATTGTAGTCTTCTCTATACGTGACGCGTTACACAACTCACGGTATAGAAATGCTAAAACTGCACTACCCCAACTATAAGACTTCACGTTATCAACATCTCGTAGCAGTTGCAAAAATATTAGTCTAGCAAACCCACCTTGATAGTCAGGGAACATTATTCCTCCAATAATCATTAACGCAACACAATGGGTAAATTTCACAACATCTACTTCTGAAGTATCATCATTAACAAGGTTAGACATGCAATGATCGTGTAGTATAGTCATAGATAGATGACCATCTTTCAAATGTTTTGATGCTAGCCAAAATCCCAACATATCCAAACATATGTGTTGCCATTCCTCAACTTTATGTTACATATCTACTCAAGTTACTGCTTCACCGTCAATTGTTAGACCCCAAATTATTGAAACAACTTGAAACGTTACTATTGCTTCACCACATGTAAAATGAAACGTGTGTGTCTCGCATCGCCAACGTTCAACAAGCGTAGTATTCAAATGATTATCATAAACTTGTGAGCCACATTCTAAAACTCCATAAAAACCCATATAATTTAAATATTCCAATACACGACTAGTGTAAGTAATTATCAGTATATAACTTCCAAATCAAATTGTCTGACCTCTTCATTTTGACAATATCATCAACGGTTAAGGAAGAAACTTTTGATAACATATGTGTCGCTTGTAAATAAAGGATACTGGGATCTTCAGGATTTCGATTATCTGCCATTCCGAACTATGTTGTAGATCTTCTCAACTTCGTCTCAAAAAATTTTCATCTCAAAAAATTTTCAGTGAGGAAAGGAGAACTGAGAAATGCGAAAATGAGACGACAAAGAAAAGAGGAGGAAAGAAGAAGAGAGGAAAGAAGAGGGAATCGAGTCGGTCGAATGGAATAGCGCCACATGGCAGATGAAGCTCACGTGGACCAGCGTCCGCGCTGGTCCACGTTGTACTAAGCGCGAACGCTCCATGTGGGAGCAACGTCCTGCGCTTCGTAAGCGCGGATCGCAGTATTATTGATATACTTTTTTTAAAAAAAGTATTTTTTAATTAATTTTACAAAATTAAATTATTTTAAAAAAAACCCCATTAAATTGTTTACGTGAATTATTTGTGACATTACGTAACATCCATGCACTAAAACATAAATATTTTACACACATATTTTATATATATGTATCATCGATGCATGAGATGACATTGCATTGCATATTGTGCCTCGATTTTAGTGTTTACTTCTTTCGATATGGTGTTTGGATTCAAGGAGATTGTCGGGATGGTACGGAGCTGCGACTAGCCCGAGAGATGTTGTAGGCCGATAAGGCGCAGTACGTCCTTAGTCCTTGTCGAGCTGACCGGCAGCAGTAGTAGACTGGGGGAGGAGTGGTCGCTATGGTAGTGTAGCCGAGCCTTGCCTGTTGCTTGAGCTGTTATGCGCTGCATTTACTGATTGTGCAGCTTCCGCTATACTGATTTCCAGTTCATGTGTATATACCCTTATCATGCATTGCATCCATGTATCATTCGTTACAATTCATGTTGTTTTTATTTCGGTATTTTCATATTGGGCTATTTCTTACCTGAAACGTCTGCCCTTTTTATTGCTTAAAAACGTGCTAGAAATTTTAATTTTTTTTCCTCCTTAATCTCCATAATTCAAAATATACATATATATAAATACTTTAAAATACCTTGACACCATTTTAAAAATAAACAATCCAACTAACATTTAAAAATACAAAGGAAAATATTTTAGAGCATAAAATCATCAAACGTTTTACCAACCTGAAAACATTATTTGAAAAGTATAGCCCATACTATAACCTCTCAAAAATCTCTCATAACATAGGTAAAAAAAAATCATAGAATATCTTTAACATAACTGAAAATCATAAATCATAATTAGTGCGGAAAATTAGTGTTGGTTCTCGGGTTATGTGCACCTTCATTCCAGTTAGATCGACCATCAAGACCTCCAAAAACATTATTATCATAATCACCTGCATCAATCACACCTAGTGAGTCTAAAAACTCAACACGTCATACCCTTGATAACAAATACTACGTATACATAACACATGCGCCGTAAAAATACTTGTACTTAAAATATCGTTTTCATGAAGATGCATAAAATTTAAACATAACCATTTTCATAAACATTTTTATGATGCATATACTTTAAATAAAAACATTTTCATAAACTTTTCATAAACATTTTCATAACACTTTTCATAAACATTTTCATAATCCTTTTCATAAACATTTTCGTAAACCTTTTCATATCATCCTCAACATATTCATATGAACATGCATAACTTAAACCCCAACATTTTCCTTTTCCTCATGTATCCTTTCATCATGATCATAAACATTTTTTCTTTTTATTGAATTCAGATCATTAATTGTGACTTTCCTCAATCCTCAAAAGTTGGATCCATCTACATGTAACCACAATACTAAGCGGCGGGGACATCAGCGACGATCTCTCGTCAATTGAGTCTTGGCCTATCCTCATCGAATGGAAATACGATCGTCGGGCTCCCTCTGGGGCTTTCTCCCATAAATGGGCTCCCTTTGGGGCCTTTTTTCTCACGACATCCCCATTCTTATCCTCATATCCTCATATCCTCAATAGTCACAATTACTTCACTTCCTCCAATGTTTCATATTTTCATCACTTTATAAAAAATCATGAATTTAATATCCTTTTCTTTTAAAAAAACAAGCATGCAATATATCTTTTAACATCGTTTTATAATAAATATATCTTTTAACAACATTGAAATAACATTTTGACATGTTAAATCATAAACATTTAAAATAAACATTTTGACATAAAAGTCCCTAAACATGTAAAATTCAATAAACATTTAAAAAAACCCTTTTAACATATAAAATTTGATAAACCTCCATCCATAACCATTGAAAATAATCATATTAGCACATAAAACAGCATTCAGGGCACTGCCATGACGTTTACTAATTTCTAGATGTAAAATGACCGTTTTATCCCTAGACGTAAAATTTCATGTTTTCGACTTTTCCTTAATTTTATTGACTCTAACTTGTCCCAAATAATTATTTAAGCTTACAAGAATTTTCTCATATTTTTATTTAGCCCAAATCGAGGAATTTTAATTTATTCTTTAACTAAGACGTATAAGTGCGTTTTAATCTCGAATTAAACCAAAGCTTAATATTTTGATCCCAAATTTTTGACATAACCTTTTTATGATTTATTCTACTATTCCAAGTCATGAACCACACCCTTGAACCCATGGATCTATTTTTTGTTCTAAAATTCGAAATATTGACAAATAATTGAAACCACCGAGCCATCTCGCAATTTACTCGAGCCGAGACCAAGCCACCTTGAGCCAAACCCTAGCCAACCCACCTAGGGACCCTATTGACCAAGCCCAGCCCAAAGAACCAGCCCTGGCCTTCTTAAAACTTGCTGGAAACTCACCCCAACCTGCGCACAAGGATGAACTCTTTCATATAGACTCCTAGTGACTCCAGGACTCTCCCAGCCCTTAACCACCGAGCCCCACCTGACCCTAGCAATCCCTGGACCACGCCCAGACCAGCCCAAGCCCTGGTCGCGAGCACCAACCCATCTGCACAAGACAGCAGCCTCGCGTCCACTATGACCCCTCACGGTTCCCTCTTTTTTCTTCGAGCTAGCAGCGACCCGGCCGCACCAGCCCTTACTCAACTTCCTTAGACCCTATAGGACCTACCTAACTCACCCAAGACCCAGCAGCGAGCAACCTCTCGGCTGTTGTCCCCCTTACCTGTCGCGCGAGGAGTCCTTGCTAGATGGGACTCCTCCAAAGCTGCGCTCCTTCCTGACCCTGACCCACGTCCAGCACGAGCCCCTCTCGAGAACTGGTCGAACTCTTAAGCCCCACGCACAACCAACCGGACTCATGAAGATAGAAGTACATCGGCCCTACATAATTAACCACCCACGGTTCCAGCTTGTTGTTTTAGATTTGCAACGTTTTGGTGTGTTTTAGGACTCTTAAAAACATGTAAAAACATCCCCTAACCAATTCTAATCATGGCAGTCCCTTTAACAACATAACAAACATGCTTTCTCCTCAAATTCAAGCCTTAAAAATTGGCATCTTACACAACCGAAAATATTTCATGTTGCAACTTGTTTTTTTCATGCAATTTCAAACCTATTTAAATAATATGGTGTGATTATGAGTAAAGGAAGAATATGGAGTGCCTTTGCATTTTAAACTCACAAATAATCGTTGACGAATCAAAGAACGACGACGAGGAGACGACGGCTTGAATTTCCTAGAAATATCGATGCTTTCTTTGTTGTTTTCCCAAACCTTTTTCTTGAAATGGAGGTGTGTGCTGTGTATTTGAATAAAAGAAGAGTTTGGAGAGAATTTGATTGCTTTTGCCGTGGGGTTCAAGGGTTTAATGGGGTGGTTTAGTATATTATATACTAATTAAATCACTAACAAGGCTTAGGCCCACTAAGGAGGGTAATTAGGCCCATTATTGCTAAATTAGAATATTAAAAATAAGTTTGTGAATTTATTAGTCGGGCTGCCCACAAGTTCGTATTTTTGTTGAAAAATCAACACCGATAAAATTTACTTCCCGGCGTATAATATCACCTCAAAATCCCATATTTTCAAAAATAATAAAAAACATCAACCTTAATTTAAATAATTAAAAACATTTAATCTGTAACGCCCCGAAAATTTAAAGGTCCACGCAAACCACATGCATGCAATTATTAAATTATCTTGTATTTTAATTAAATGTTTTAATTGCATAAATTAATTATGTTGTGCATATTTACATGTTTAAAATATATTTTCTTCATGGTTGCATTAAAATGTATTTTTAAAAGATTATTCAAGTTGCGATCGAGGAACGGAGACCGAGGGCTGAAAAACGAAAAATGTTTTTATTGATTAATTGTTTTTAATTATTTAAATTAAGGGTGATGCTTTTTCATATTTTTGAAAATAAGGGGTTTTGAGTTGATTTTATACGCCGGGACTTAAATTTTATCGGGGTTGGTTTTCCAACTAAAATACGAGCTTTTTGGCAACCCGGATAATAAATTCACAAATTTATTTTATCAAAAACTTTGTTAATATTTTATTTAAATCCTAATTAAACTAATGGGCTTAATTAGGATGCTTAATAGGCCTAAGTCCTATTAGTTGAATTATGTAATATATAATATGTTAAAAACCCTACACCTAGGATCACAACTCACGCCTCCTACCTTTGTAAACAATTAATTAAAGATTAAGTTAAAAGTCCTCGATTTAAGCTAAATAAAAATATGAAAAAATTCATGTAAGTTTAAATAATTATTTGGGACATGTTAGAGTCAATGGAATTAAAAAAATGTCAAAAACGGAAATTTTATGTCTATGGGTAAAACGATCTTTTTACACATAAAAATTAGTAAACGTCTTGGCAGTGCCCTAAATGCTGTTTTTATGATATTATGATTATTTTTAAATGTTTATGAGATGTTCATAATTAAATTATAATTTTTAAGTGTCCATGAATTTTTATGATTTAAGGAAGACATTTAAAAGACATGTTGCATGCTTGGTTTCAAAACAAAATTATATGTTATGCAAGATTTTTATAAAGTAATGAGAATGTAAACGTTGAAGGAAGTGAAGTAATTGTGACTAATTCGATAATGTTGGAGATATCGTGAGTGTGACGGTCCCAATGGGAGCACGACGATCGTATTTCCATTATTATGAATATGAGGTAACGATATGAGGTAACGGTATGTGGTAACGGTAAGAATGGAATATCGTGAGGGGAAAAGGACCCAGAGGGAGCCCATTTATGGGAAAAGGCCCCAGATGAGAGCCCCGACGATCGTATTCTATTCGAAAGAGGATAGGCTAGGGCCCAGTTGACCGGTGAGAGTGTTGCTGGTGTCTCCCGCCGCCCAGTACTGCAGTTTCATGTAGATGGATCCATCGACTTTTGAGGTTTAAGTAAAGTCACAATTAACGATCTGAATTCAACAAAGGAAAAGGAATAGGAAAAGGAAAAAGGAAAAATGTTTATGATCATGAGAAAGGTTTTATGTTATATCATGTTGATGAAAAAGAAAGGAAAATTTTAAGGTTTATGTGATGCATGTCATGAAAATGTTTATGCTTAAAGTTTATACATCATTATGAAAATATTTCTATTTAAAGTTCATGCAACGTAAAAGGTTTACGAAAATGTTCACGATTGAAGTTTATGCATCTTCATGAAAACGATATTTTAAGTACAAGTATTTTTCACTATTATATATTGACTGTATTACGTATTACTTGCTATAAAGATGATAGTGTGTTGAGTCTTTAGACTCACTAGGTGTGATGGATGAAGGTGAGGTTGAGGGAGGTCTTGACAGATGATTTGACTGGGCTAAAGGCGCACACAA
Source organism: Primulina tabacum (assembly GCF_025594145.1). Lineage (NCBI taxonomy): Eukaryota > Viridiplantae > Streptophyta > Magnoliopsida > Lamiales > Gesneriaceae > Primulina > Primulina tabacum. The sequence goes on from NC_134551.1 coordinate 27,713,556, forward strand.
CCCGGGGACCAGCGCTTCTACTTTTTCCGCATTTACGACTTATGACTCATGATTTAAGTTAAAGATTTTAAGACTATTTATTTATGCTTTTTGAGAGATTTTTGAGAGGTTTAGTATGGGCTATACTTTTCAAACTTATTGCTTTTTAGGTTGGGTAAAACAGTTGACGATTTCATTTTATGACTATTGCACTTGATTTTTAAAAAAATGCTAGTTAGTTGGTGTTTTATTTTAAAGGGTAAAATATTTTATATTTTCATGTGGGAAAGGTACATGGCCGAAAAATTGACTGTTTATAAAAAAAAATTTCTAGTACTTTTAAAGCAATATAAAGGGTAGACGTTTCAGTTGGTATCAGAGCCAGGTTCCTGTAAAGGGTTGAGCCACCATCATCACCGGGAAGATCAGTCGTCAAGCCTCAAAGTTGTAAGTTTACATGTTTTATATGATTTTATGATGTTACCTGCATAATTATATGAATTACATGTTTATGTCACATGTTTAATTGCTTTATGAGGATATATGATTTATATGCTTTGGAATTTTTACACGTGATACGATATGAAATAAGAAATTATTTGATTTCAACGCATGTTGGTTTTGTGGTAGAATTGGACTATGTTGACTTTTTGGGTTTTAGCATGGACGTTTTACTTTTTGGGTTATAAGTTAATCATGAATATTATGAATACTTTGGGACACGTAGATTTTCTAAGAAAATATTATGATTCATGGTTACTAGTCGAATTAATTTCTGGGAATTAGACGTAAGGAATAATGATTTAAGTATTTGCAACGACTTTGGGAATATAAAAATGTATAAATTGGGATTTTAAGTTTGATGAAAGGTAATATTGGTTATAGAAATTGATTTTTGGGTGAATAAGTTTAAAATTATTGAAATTATGTTATGGAAAACCCGTAGAAGAAAATTAAGAATGCCAAAAACTTATGGGTTAATCGTAAGATTTTCAAAATTAAGGACCAATTAAAATAATTTTTGAGGAAATTAAGAAATTATTTTGCAATTATTACTGAATTTGGGGACTAGTTTAACAATAAGCGAGAATTGAATGGGTTAAATGCTAAGAATTTTTGTTGATTTAGACTTTACGAATATGCAGAACCTTGAGATATCTTGGTTTTAGTATTATAAGGAATTTGAATCAAGGGTTATTATGGGATGAATAAATATTAAGTTTGAAAATTTAAGCGTTAGCGGATGCGTTTAGGATTTTAAGATCGAAATTTGATAAGTTGATGAACATTTTGGGTAACAAATAAGGAAAGTAATATACGATAAGCATGATTATCCATCCTTTAATATTAGGAATTGTAAGAAAAATTGAAATTTGAGGTTATAATAATAATAGCTATAAGTCATTTAGGTCTTTTAAGTTGCGATTTGAAAATAAGGATTCAGAAGGAAAAAAATTTTAATTGGGATCGAGGAGACGTAAGGACATTCTAGAATTTAAAGTTTTATCAGAATAGCGCAGCGAAAAGCGTGGATTTTTGGGATACTAGAACTAAGACTAAACTTTGGATTATTAAGGATAAGCGAATTTCGAGGACGAAATTAAATTTAAGGGGGTAGATTGTAACGCCCCGAAAATTTAAAGGTCCATGCAAACCACATGCATGCAATTATTAAATTATCTTGTATTTTAATTAAATGTTTTAATTGCATAAATTAATTATGTTGTGCATATTTACATGTTTAAAATATATTTTCTTAATGGTTGCATTAAAATGTATTTTTAAAAGATTATTCGAGTTGCGTTCGAGGAACAGAGACCGAGGGCTGAAAAACGAAAAATGTTTTTATTGATTAATTGTTTTTAATTATTTAAATTAAGGGTGATGCTTTTTCATATTTTTGAAATTAAGAGGTTTTGAGGTGATTTTATACGCCGGGACTTAAATTTTATCGGCGTTGGTTTTCCAACTAAAATACGAGCTTTTTGGCAACCCTGGCTAATAAATTCACAAATTTATTTTAACAAAAACTTTGTTATTATTTTATTTAAATCCTAATTAAACTAATGGGCTTAATTAGGAGGCTTAATAGGCCTAAGCCCTATTAGTTGAATTATGTAATATATAATATGTTAAAAACCCTACACCTAGCATCACAACTCAAGCCTCCCACCTTTGTAAATTCATAAAACTCTCCCCAACTCTCACAAACCTCACGGCACACACACTCACAATTTTAGAAGGGAAATTCGAAGGGTGCTAAGAAAACAAGCCTAGGTTTCGTCCCGTTCTTCGTCGTCAACGGATTTTCGTGAGTATATAACGTAAAGGCACGCCATACATCTCCTTTTTCTCATCTATCATATCATATTATTGTTTTAATTATTGTATGCATGAAGAACATGATTTATTTTTATGTATTTTCGGAATATGACATGCACATGGGGGAAAAACTTAAGATTTTTGATGTAAACTCATGGTTTTATCATGTAAAGGGGCTGCCATGGTCTTAGGTATGAACTAGTAGTGTTTATACATGATTTAAGGTCCTAAAACACTCACTAGACTCACGGCAATCACCAAAGAAACAAGCCAATATCAGGAAACCGTAAGTGCTGTCAAGGGGTTGGGGTGATCGGGTTTCATAAGGGAGAGGTGGGCATGGTCTTGGTTTGGGCCAGGGGCTGTCATGGGTCAAGGCAAGAGTCCTAGCCAAGCTAGGACTAAAGTAGGGGCTGGGGAAAGAGTCCTACCCTTGCTAGGACTCTACCCAAGAATCTTGGCTGATTTGCGTGCAGGGGCGCGCAGCTTGCTGGGAGGGAAGGGCTCGGTCCAAGCTTGCTGGGTAGGGTTAGGGCGAGTCCTCAGGGTCCTAGAGAAGTGCACAAGGTGTCAGTTCAGGGTCTGGAGCGATGGCATGGTCCATAGGTTCGCAACTTGGATTGCATGCAAAATACAATTATCGGCCAGCATAGGGGTGCATGGGAGGTTCACGTTTTTGGATTTTGCTTGGGTTTCATAGTGGTCTAAGGGTCCAGTAGGGTACTTTAGGATGTTGGTCAAGTTTTGGATCAACAGGGTTCGAGAGTGACTTGTGAAAATCGAAAGTTGGCTCTGGGTCGAATTTTAGGTGTCATATTAGGGTCTTTAACTAGAATAAATTTAAAAACGGCTCACGGGGGTCGAGTCGTGGTTCACTGGGGCTAAAATAATATAAAAAGACCAAATTTTGAATTTAGGAATTTTATATTAAGGTTTGGGATTTTTCGGAATTAAAACATCGTCAAAACAATTAATTAAAGATTAAGTTAAAAGTCCTCGATTTAAGCTAAATAAAAATATGAGAAAATTCATGTAAGCTTAAATAATTATTTGGGACATGTTAGACTCAATGGAATTAAGAAAATGTCAAAAACAGAAATTTTACGTCTAGGGGTAAAACGATCTTTTTACACATAAAAATTAGTAAACGTCATGACAGCGCCCTAAATGCTGTTTTTATGATATTATGATAATTTTTAAAAGTTTATGAGATGTTCATGATTAAATTATGATTTTTAAGTGTCCATGGATTTTTATGATTTAAGGAAGACATTTAAAAGACATGTGGCATGCTTGGTTTCAAAACAAAATTATATGTTATGCAAGATTTTAATAAAGTAATGAGAATGTAAATATTGAAGGAAGTGAAGTAATTGTGAATAATTCGATAATGTTGGAGATATCGTGAGGGTGACGGTCCCAATGGGAGCCCGACGATCGTATTTCCATTATTACGAATATGAGGTAACGGTATGTGGTAACGGTAAGAATGGAATATCGTGAGGGGAAAAGGCCCCAGAGAGAGCCCCGACGATCGTATTCTATTCGAAAGAGGATAGACAAGGGCCTAGTTGACCGGTGAGAGTGTTGCTGGTGTCCCCCGCCGCCCAGTACTGCGATTTCATGTAGATGGATCCATCGACTTTTGAGGTTTAAGGAAAGTCAAAATTAACGATCTGAATTCAACAAAGGAAAAGGAAAAAGGAAAAATGTTTATGATCATGAGAAAGGTTTTATGTTATGTCATGTTGAGGAAAAAGAAAGGAAAATGTTAAAGTTTATGTGATGCATGTCATGAAAATATTTATGCTTAAAGTTTATGCATCATTATGAAAATGTTTCTATTTAAAGTTCATGCATCATAAAAGGTTTACGAAAATGTTCATGATTGAAGTTTATGCATCTTCATGAAAATGATATTTTAAGTACAAGTATTTTTCACTGTTATATGTTGACTGTATTACGTATTACTTTCTATAAAGATGATGGTGTGTTGAGTCTTTAGACTCACTAGGTATGATGGATGCAGGTGAGGTTGAGGGAGGTCTTGACGGATGATTTGACTGGGCTGAAGGCGCACACAACCCGAGGACCAGCGCTTCTACTTTTTCCGCATTTGCGACTTATGACTCATGATTTATGTTAAAGATTTTAAGACTATTTATTTATGCTTTTTGAGAGAGTTTTGAGAGGTTTAGTATGGGTTATACTTTTCAAACTTATTGCTTTTTAGGTTGGGTAAAACAGTTGACGATTTCATTTTATGACTATTGCACTTGATTTTTAAAAAAATGCTAGTTAGTTGGTGTTTTATTTTAAAGGGGAAATATTTTAATATTTTCATGTGGGAAAGGTACGTGGCCGAAAATTTGAGTGTTTATAAAAAAAATTTCTAGTACTTTTAAAGCAATAAAAAGGGCAGACGTTTCATAATCAATAAAAATATTTTCTATTTTTCAGCCATCGGTCTCCGTTCCTCGATCGCAACTTGAAAAACCTTTAAAAAACAGTTTTATTGCAATCATGTAGAAAATATATATTAAAATGTAAATATGCACAACACAATTAATTAATGCAATTAAAACAGTTACTTAAAATACACAAGGAATTTAATAACTCGTGCATGTGGTTCGCGTGGAATTTTAAATTTTCGGGGCTTTACATTACCCCTCGGGGGTGATTATCTTTTGTGTGTGGTTGATAATCAGGGCAACATGGCATCCATCGTACTTCTGAGTGAGGAGCCGTATGAGGAAAGCACTCGTACTATCATGTTCATAGATGGAGTATTAGCACTCGTAGAGGAGATCTTTTACAATTGCCCTGGGTTGATGTTTGTGACCGTCACATACCTTAGTTTATCACACATCTCAATAAGGGTGACTTGGCCTGTATACATGCCGATTCAGACGCTGTGAGGGAGGAGCTGAAATAAAGATGCATAAATAAATATATATAATTATGCTCGGTATATTTTGTTATGTAATATTTATTCGAGCACTAATATGTAAAATGGTATTATGTTTAACTGATCCGGGATAATATGCGTTTTGGTTAAAGAAAAATATTCACAATATAAATATTTATATGAATTTATTAAACATGTTAATTGTGGTGTCTCAACAATAATTATATGTATTAAACTTTTACATTATATAATACTGAATATATTTTGAAAAGAAATTTTTGGGCTCGCGTTGATGTTAAATTTTAACATCCCATTCTCTGCTGTAGACTTAATGTGGGGACCCGGATGCTAATTCATTTCTTAATTATCTTTGGGAATAATTGAATCAATTAAGATAAACAGGGTCAAATTTTTTTTTAAAAATACAAGAGTGCGCAACATATGAAATGAATCTTATTTCATCTACAAGATCAATATCCAGATCTAAGTACAAAAGTAAATCATATCAAACTACTGTTCATTCAGTACATGTCAGGTAATGAAACAGATCTACTTCTAAGCCCGGATCTCCAGGCTAATCTTGAATCTCTCATCCTCTTCTTGACCCTGATCCTGTCTGATGCGAAACCTCATACGAATGAGAAGCAAACACGATTATCGAAATCGCACCCTCGACTCAATAACAAACAAGGATCGATTTGTTGTCCCGATCTTTTGAAATAAGTAACGGTTTGTGATATTCACCTCTAAGTTATTAACACTTAGCAACAAATATCAACGATAAAACAATTGAATTTCAAACGAACCTTCAAAGATCTTGTTTTGACAATCCGAGCGAAAAACAATCGACAAACTCCACAAAGATGCAATCTTTGATAAGTTTGATTTTGATAATAACAAAGCAATGAAATGCCTTGAATGTTGAGAATAAACTCTAGCGATTTTCGTATCCTTCAATAATGTTTCGTTCATAGTCCTTACACTGCGTTATATAAACAATAAAATACAAGAAAAGTTGTGTGAAAAGGCTTAATAAAAGCAGATAACAATTTTGACACGGAAGGGCGCGCGGTGGCGCAAGAACTCGCGCGGATGCGCACAGGTTCCTGCACAAGGGCAGCCTCCGGCGCGCGGTAGCGCCGGCTGTGGTGCCATGGCGCGCGCCTAGCGCGCGCGGCCGCGCAGGAAGTCGCGCGGGGGCGCGGCGTTCTCGGTTTTATGCGCGCGGGTGCGCGGAATCAAGCGCTGTGGCGCGTGTGCTGCTGTCCTCATGGTCCTTTATCACTCGAATAACATTCCAAATACTTCCATCTTTGTGCCCGTGTTCACCAAGATTCTCTAATTTATACACCCAACTTGTAGGACTTCCTTGATAGCTTTTCATGAGTTCTTGAAGTGCTTCTTTAAACTTCTTACTACGTCCCCTAGTTATAGGTCCTTCGGGCAACTCCAACAACTCCCATGCCTTCTTTGGTGCTTGGCCAACCATGTTTTCATCATCCTCCCCTTCTTGAAAAAGATTTGTCCTCAAATCTTGATCATCTCCTACATCAAACAATGAAAGATCACTAACATTAAAAGTAGAACTAACATTGTACTCACCTGGTAGGTCTAATTTGTAGGCATTGTCCGTTGATCCTTTCAATCACTTGAAATGGTCCATCACCCCTAGGTAAGAGCTTCGAACGTCGTTTTTCTGGAAATCTTTCCTTCCTCAAGTGCAACCACACCCAATCTCCCTTTTCAAAAACCATATTTTTCCTCCCCTTATTGGCTTGCTTCGTGTATTGTAAATTCTTCTTCTCGATGTTATCCTTGACCTTCTCATGCAAACTTTTAACGAATTCAGCTTTCTTTTTGCCATCCATGTTCAACCTTTCACTCATAGGCAAAGACATCAAATCCAAAGGAGTTAAATGATTAAAACCATAAACAATCTCAAATGGTGAATAATTCGTAGTAGAATGCACGCTACGGTTATAAGCAAACTTAACAAATGACAAACATTCATCCCAATTTTTCAAGTTCTTTTTGAGTATAGCACGCAAAAGTGTTCCTAGAGTTCTATTAACAACTTCCGTTTGTCCATCCGTTTGTGGATGACATGTAGTAGAAAACATCAGTTTAGTGCCAAGTTTAGCCCACAAAGTTTTCCAAAATTAACTCAAAAATTTAACATCACGGTCAGATACAATTGTCCTAGGCATACCATGCAACCTAACGACTTCCTTAAAGAACAAATCCGTAATGTTTGATGCATCATCAGTTTTGTTACAAGCAATAAAATGTGCCATCTTAGAAAATCTATCAACAACAACAAATATTGAATCTCTCCCCTTCTTAGTCCTCGGCAAACCTAAAACAAAATTCATAGAAATATCAATCCAAGGTTCATTAGGAACAGGAAGTGGTGTATACAAGCCATGTGGTTGTGTTCTAGACTTTGCTTGTCTACAAGTAATGCATTTTTCACAAACACGTTCAACATCACGTTTCATATGTGGCCAATAAAAATGCTCATGCAAACAACTCAAAGTTTTAGCCACACCAAAGTGCCCCATTAAACCACCACCATGTGCCTCCCTCACAAATAATTCACGAATCGATGTCTTAGGAATGCACAATCTATCTTCTCTAAACAAAAAACCATTATGCAAATAAAATTTATCATGTGGACCATGCATACATGTTTCAAATATCTCCTTAAAATCCGCATCCAACAAATATAACTCTTTCACATGCTCAAATCCCAAGATTTTTGAATCCAAGGTAGAGATTAGTACGTACCTCCATGATAATGCGTCGGCCACTACATTATCCTTACCTTGTTTGTATTTGATTATGTAGGGAAATGTCCCTATGAATGCCACCCACTTGGCATGCCGCTTGTTAAGTTTCTGTTGTCCCCTAAGGTACTTTAGAGACTCATGATCGGTATGGATCACAAACTTCTTAGGCCTCAAGTAGTGTTGCCACATCTCCAAAGTCCTCACAAGCGCGTACAACTCCTTGTCATACGTTGGATAGTTCAGCGCTGCTCCATTGAGTTTCTCACTAAAGTACGCCACTGGTCGTCCTCCTTGCATCAAAACACCACCAATACCTACACCTGAAGCATCACATTCAATTTCAAAAGTATTAGAAAAATCAGGCAAAACAAGTGAAGGCGCATTAATTAATTTTTGTTTAATAATATTAAAAGACTTCTCTTGCTTCTCGTCCCAATGAAATGGAACGTTCTTCTTAATCACCGCCGTCATCGGTGCAGCCAGTGTGCTAAAATCTTTTACAAACCTCCTATAGAAGCTTGCAAGACCATGAAAGCTTCGAACTTGACTAACATTAGCAGGTGTTGGCCAATATCGAATAGCACTTACCTTATCCTCATCCACTTGTATCCCCTGTGAACTTACCGCAAAACCAAGAAAAACAAGCTTGCTTGTACAAAAATCACATTTCTTAAGATTAGCATATAATTGTTCATTCCTAAGTGTTATCAGTACAAGTCTTAAATGTTTAACATGCTCATCCAAATCTCTGCTATACACAAGAATATCATCAAAATAAACCACAACAAATTTTCCTATGTAAGCATGCAAAACATGATTCATCAACTTCATAAAGGTACTAGGAGCATTAGTTAAGCCAAAAGGTATGACCATCCACTCATATAACCCATATTTGGTTTTAAATGCCGTTTTCCACTCATCTCCTTCCCTCATTCTAATTTGATGATAACCACTTTTTAAATCAATCTTACTAAAAATACATGCACCATGCAACTCATCTAACATATCATCTAGCCTAGGTATGGGATACTTATACTTGATGGTTATATTATTGATTGCCCTACAATCCACACACATACGCCATGAACCATCTTTCTTAGGAACTAATAAAACAGGTACAGCACAAGGAGACATGGACTCACGCACAAAACCCTTATCTAACAACTCACTTACCTGCCGTTGAAGCTCCTTAGTCTCCTCCGGATGTCTTCTATAAGCTGGGCGATTTGGCAATGCACTTCCGGGCACAAAATCAATTTGGTGCTCAATCCTCCTCAATGGTGGTATTCCTTGAGGTAGTTCTTCCGGAAATATATCATCAAACTCCTGCAAAAGGGAAACAACAATGCTCGGAAGATTTTCGGCTATATCACTTGTGTTAAAGAGAATCTCTTTGTACAGAATCAACACAAGTGTATCATGTGTGTGCAACAATTGTTTCATATCACTCTTTTGGGCCATATATATTTTCTTTTTAGCCTCTTTCCTCTCATTTTCTTTTTCCTCATTTTTCTTTTGTATGGCTATCTCAATTTTTTTATCACTTTTGTTTTTAGCCATTTCATTTTTCTTTTAAAAGGCCATCTCACTTTTTAATTCACTCTTTCTTTCGGCCTCATCCCTTTTTTTCTTCAACTGTACCCAAACCTTTAGGCTTAGATTTATTTTCACTAGTGCAAACCTCAAGCCTATCCAACCTCTCATATAAAGGATCCAACTCAGCCCTCATCATTCTACTAAAATACCCATATAACGCCTCCATTTGAACCTTAGACAACCCCTGATTCGAACTTTCTCCTAGTTCCCTCTCCATTTTACTTTTAGATTTTGTACTTGCAAGAAAATGTTAGTAGAAATAAAAGATTTTCCTTACCCAAATTCTCACGATCACTCCAAAGAAATAACACTCGAACTCAAATATTTTTCACTTGAATTTGATAGTTCTTTCAAAGATGTGATCAATCTTTATATATATATATATATATTTTTTATCACTAACTAACAAGATTCAACTTGTGAACACTTGCAACTGTCTCACTTGGATTGCACAAAAACAAGAACGATAGAATAACACAGAACAAATTTTTCGAGAATTCTGGATTATCAAATAACAAAGGATGATAGAAATAACGCAGATCGAACAAAGGATAACACAAAACTGAAATAGAATGAATTTTTGTTTTTGTTTTTGGTAGATATGACAATAGAAACAAAAAGATACCACAGATCTGAGAACAGAATGAAATTGGAGACAGATCTGAAAAATAACAACAACGATAACTAACTTGAATTCAATGAGCCAAAACTCTGATACCAAATGATGCGAAACCTTGTACTGAATGAGAAGCAAACACGATTATCGAAATCGCACCCTCGACTCAATAACAAACAAGGATCGATTTGTTGTCCCGATCTTTTGAAACAAGTAACGGTTTGTGATATTCACCTCTAAGTTATTAAAACTTAGCAACAAATATCAACGATAAAACAATTGAATTTCAAACGAACCTTCAAAGATCTTGTTTGGACAATCCGAGCGAAAAACAATCGACAAACGCCACAAAGATGCAATCTTTGATAAGTTTGATTTTGGTAATAACAAAGCAATGAAATGCCTTGAATGTTGAGAATAAACTCAAGCAATTTTCATATCCTTCAATAATGTTTCGTTCATAGTCCTTACACTGCATTATATAAACAATAAAATACAAGAAAAGTTGTGTGAAAAGGCTTAATAAAAGTAGATAACAATTTTGACACGGAAGGGCGCGCGGTGGCGCAAGAACTCGCGCGGATGCGCGCAGGTTCCTGCACAAAGGCAGCCTCCGGCGCGCGGTAGCACCGGTTGTGGCGCCATGGCGCGCGCGGCCGCGGCCGCGGCGCTCTCGGTTTTATGCGCGTGGGTGCGCGGAATCATGCGCTGTGACGCGTGTGCTGCTGTCCTCATGGTCCTTTATCACTTGAATAACATTCCAAATACTTCCATCTTTGTGCCCATGTTCACCAAGCTTCTCTAATTTATACACCCAACTTGTAGAACTTCCTTGATAGCTTTTCATGAGTCCTTGAAGTGCTTCTTTAAACGTCTTACTACGTCCCCTAGTTATAGGTCCTTCGGGCAACTCCAACAACTCCCATGCCTTCTTTTGTGCTTGGCCAACCATGTTTTCATCACTGTCCCACCTGTTGTCATGCACACATACAAACACAATAACAGTCGGATAACTCCGGTGAGAATAAAATCCCAGTAAAACAACGTATACATGCAATCATATAAACAGATATAAAAGCATGCAAAAGATATCAATAACATGTATTAAATCTGAAAGACATGAATCGATATAATGCTGTAAATAACTCTGGACTCGTCATCTCAGACTCGACTCATTTCTAATCTAGGGATCCCGGTTCCTGGATATTACCATATATCGAATCTCCGCAATAGAAGCCGATCCGCTCCTACGCAACATCGATATAAATCAAATATCCAGTGTCTTGGCATATCCGCCAAAGACTTGGCATATCCGCCCATGACTCAATACACGCTTTGCTATAACTACATAGACTAAGCATATCAATCTCATAATTGCAAATATCAATGCAATAAATAAAGTATGTGGTTTTTGGGAAACTCAAGTCCAATCTGACTCGAGTCGATCTCCCGGTTAACATTGATTTATACATTTCTTTCTGTTGATCTGACGAAGTCGAAGTCTCGAATTCAAAGTCTGTTGATACTCAATCTGGCAATGACAATATCGAGGAGTACACTATCAATACACCACTCAAATCAATAGTGGATATAATCTGAACTCAATCTAATTCTGTTTCAACGGCATAACGACATAATCTCAATATATCTAGCAATACAAATCAACATATATCAATTCCCACAATTCATAACCAATAACAATACAAATCTGATATCAAATCTCAATCAAATCCATTCTGAAAATCATAACAATTTCATACGGTATCCGTTCTTCAATTCGGTTTCGATTATACGATGTCTAATATATCAATAACACCATATATGAATCATATCTGATTTCTTCAATATCATATTTTCAAATCATAATAAGACGTAGTAAAACTTATGTCCAGTTGAAGTCTTTGTCGATAGGAACACAGTAACGAATTCGGATTGAAATTATGACGGGCGGATCTTGCACAAACTTCAAATTCCAAAAATAAAAGGCGTAAGGATTTTCACCTATATTTCTCTGAAGCTTTTCTCGATTCTTGCCGGTTCATCTGAAGGAAGGTAACCATATATATATATCAATGCATGGTGCGGGGCAAATGGCTTTGTGAGGCCCGGGGCCGAAGAGGGCGGGGGGTGATCGCCGGTGCCATCAGTTGCACGGACAATGAGCGGCTCCTGGCAGGCTTCTAGGTGGAGGGAACATGAATGAAACAACCCACACGGGAATGAGAGGGATTCCGAGACTGTACAATGTAATGAACTGAACAGTTGAAGAGGGCTTAAAATATTTTGATTTGTACAACTCATATCACGAAGGTGCATCTTCTTTTCGGTTGCTCATCACATTAGAACTCCAAAGTTAAGCGTGCTTGACTTGGGGAAATTTTGGGATGGGTGACCCTCTGGGAAGTTTCCTAGGGTGCGTGTGAGTGAGGACATAAGCACGCTGGAAAGACTCGTCTTGATACAGTGAGGACAGTCGTCGAATCTGGGGCGTTATAGGCTTCATCCTTGTGCTGCACGTCTCGCGCATATGCGCGACCTCCCTCGACGCATATGTGCGAGACCTACTGGTCTCAGCGCGTGTCTCTCGGCAGCTCGCGCATATGCGCGCCCTCACCCGGTGCATATGCGCGAGGTTTTCTGCCAATCTCGCGCATATGCGCGGGTCCTGTCACGCATATGCGCGAGGTTCTCTACCTACCTCGTGCATATGAGCCCGGCTGGTTCGCGCTTATGCGCGAGGGCTCATCCTCGCACATAATTCCAATCTTCTTTCCGGCTTTTCTGGTCCGATCCATTTCGTCTATAATCACATCCATTTATCAATAATCATTTCAGATTACCATAATCAAAATTCTCGGGCATTACACTTATAGCGGTAATTAAATAAAAAAAATTATGATAATTACCGTTGAGAGTCGAGGGACACATACCGAAAATTTGAAGGTCCGGGCAAATAACATGTACACAGTTATTAAATTCCTTGTGTATTTCAATTAATTGTTTTAATTTCATTAATTAATTATGATGTGCATATATACATGTTTAAAATATATTTTTCTACACGGTTGCATTAAAAAACGAAGACCGAGGGCTGAAAAATGAAAAATGTTTTTATTAAATAATTTTTTTTGATTTTTTAAATTGAGGGTGATTCCTTTTCTTATTTTTGAAACAAGGGATTTTGAGGTGATTTTATACGTCGGGACGTAAATTTTATCGGTGTTGGTTTTTCAACAAAAATACGAACGTTTTGGCAACCCGGCTAATAAATTCACAAACTTTTCTACTCAAAATATTTTTAAAATTTACTATTGGATTTTTTGGGCCTATTATACCATACTAATGGGCCCTAAGCTTTCACACACAATTCAATTAGTATAATTAAGCTAAACCCTTCCCCCCCAAACCTCACAACTCGCGCCTCACACACACTCCACACACTCAAAAACTCCTAGCAGCCCTAAAGCGCACACACCACACGTAGAATTGAAGGGAAACTCGTGAGCTTTGAAGAGAATTCATCCTAGGGTCTCCTACGTCAAAGTTCCTCGCATCGCCAAATGTTTTTCGTGCGTAATCTACGCAAAGGCACTCCATGTTCTTTCCTTCAAACATCTATCACAATATAGTAATTGTTGAAGCATGTTTTGAATGAAAACCAAGCACACGAATTATGATTTTCGCAACTATACATATGCATGTGTCTAACTTGTGTTTATTGATTCAAAACAATGCTTGTATGTTGTTTAAGGGGCTGCCATGAATTAGGCTAAGATCAAACACGTTTTTACACATTTCAAATGGGTCCTAGAACACCTGAATATGCTGCACAATCTGTTAAAACAAGGGTGGAAACCATCGGGTGTCTTTAGTGATTGAGGGGCTCGGTTTATGGGCATGAAGGATGTGCTTGGTCAGGGCTTGGGGCCAGGGCAAGCTAGGGACTGTTATGGGTCATGGTAAGGGTCCTAGCCACACTATGACTCGAGACCAGGGGCTGGGGAGGAGTCCTAGCAAGCAAGTTCACCACCCAAGAGCCACATCAAGGGCTGCGCAGGTTTCATCAGCGTGCAGGGAGGAAGAGGCTTCGCCAGGTGGCTTTGGGCTGGGCTAGGTTAGGTCTTAGAGTCCTAAAAGGTGCAAAAGGGGCTGGTTCAGGGTCTAGGTCGGTTGGCTAGGTCCTAGCAACAAAAACAAGAGTCCTTGTCAAAGTGGGTTTCTTGGCTGTTGCATGCTGCTGTAGTTGGAGCTTCGGTTTCAGGGGCTGGGGTCAAGTCCTTAGGTTCTAAGGGTCCAGTAGGGTTCGAGTCCTTAGGTTCTAAGGGTCCAGTGGGTTTCTTGGCTCATGATGGTTCGAGCTTGGCTCGAGGAAAAACGAAAATGTCTCAAGGGGTTCTAAAGGTTCAAGAGGGTGCCTAGGTAGGTTGGCTCGGGTTTGGCTCGAGGTGGCTCGACCATAACTCTTGTAAAATAGGAGATGGCTCGGGTTGATCGATTAAGGGTCAAAAACGAAAATTAAAGAACTAAAATTGGAACCATGTGTCCACGGGTGTGGTTCATAGCTCACAAGGGTAGAATAAATAATAAAAATGTTATGTTTAAAATTTGGCATTAAAATATTGAGTTTTGGATTTAACCAGGATTTAATCGCCGCACGAAACGTTAATTAATGAATTAATTGAAAATCATAGTTTTAAGCTTTATAAAATTATGAAAAATTATATTTAAGCTCAAATAATTATTAAAAGTCTAAGTTTTTAATTTGGTAATTTAATATTAAGGTTTGTTCTAATTCGGGATTAAAACGAATTAATATGTTATATTTAAATATTAATTTAAAAGTCAATGATTTAAACTAAATAAAAATATGAGAAAATTCATGTAAGCTTAAATAATTATTTAGGACATATTAGAGGCAATAGAATTAAGAAGATTTCAAAAACGTGAAATTTTATGTCTATTTGTAAAACAGTAATTTTACACACGAAAATTAGTAAACGTCATTGCAGTGTCCTGAATGCTATTTTTATATGCTAATTTGATTATTTTAAATGTTTATGGATTTTTATATGTTAAAATGTTATTTTAAATGTTTATGATTTATTATGTCAAAATGTTATTTTAATGGTTATGATTTAATATGTTAAAATATTTATTTTAAATGTTTATGTGATTTTAATATGTTAAAATGTTTATTTTAAACGAGTACGGATTTCTATGATGAAACGATAACATTAAAAGATATGTTGCATGCTTTTTTTTTAAATGATATTAAATGTATGATTTTTCTAAAGTGATGAAAATGTGAAACATTGGAGGAAGTGAAGTAATTGTGACTATTGAGGATATGAGGATACGAATGGGGATATCGTGAGGGAAAAGGCCCAAGAGGGAGCCCATTTACGAGAGAATGCCCTTGAGGAAGCCCATTCGTTGGAGAAGGCCCAGAGGGAGCCCGTCTATAGGAAAAGGCCCCTGAGCGAGTCCGACGATCGTATTTCCATTCGATGAGGATAGGCCAAGGCCCAGTACTGTGGTTAATGTAGATGGATCCATCGACTTTATGAGGAAAATGAAAGTTACAATTAACGATCCGAATTCAATAAAAAAGAAAAATTTATATTCTCATGATTAAAAGATATGTGATATGAAATGATAAAAAGGAAAATGTTGAGGTTTAAGTTATGCATGTTCATATGAATATGTTTATGATGTTATTAAAATATTTATGGAAATGTTTATGTGTAAAGTCGATGCATCATTATGAAAAAATGTTTTTGTTTAAAGTTTATGCATCATGAAAATGTTTACGATAATGTTCATATTTAAAGTATATGCATCTTCATGAAAACGATATTTTAAGTACAAGTATTTTCACTATTGTTTGTGATCTGTATACATATTATGTGTTAGCATGATTATGGTGTGTTGAGTCTTTATACTCACTAGGTGTGATTGATGTAGGTGATTATGATGATTATGTTAATGGAGGTCTTGATGGTTGACTTTTCTAGACTGAAGCTGCACATGAACCGAGGACCGACTTTAGTTTTCTGCACTAGTTTTGATTTATGATTTTAAGTTATATTAAAGATATTTTATGACTTTTTATGAGAGGTTTCGAGAGGTTATAGTATGAGCTATAATTTTCAATAATGTTTTTAGATTTGGTAAAACGTTTGACGATGTTACGATTTGAACTATTTTCCTTTGGATTTTCAAATAGTAGTTGGTTGTTTTATTTTGAAATGGTGTCAAGCTATTTTAAAGTATATATATGAATATTTTGAATTATGAACATTAAATGGAAAAATAAATAAAAAATTTAGTACCTTTTAAAGCAAAACAAATAGCAGACGTTTCATATAATTTCGCGCAAAACTTGAGACGATCCTCAGGTTGGATGCACCTTCAGATCAGCAAGATCAACCATCAAGACCTCTATTAACATCAATCTCATGCTCACCTGCATCGATCAAACCTAGTGAGTATATTGACTCAGCAAACCTTAACCATGATAGCAAGTAATACATATACTGTGGGGACCCAGACGTAATTCATTTCTTAATCATTTTTGGGAATAATTGAATCAATTAAGATAAACAGGGTCTAAATTTTTTTTAAAATACAAGAGTGCACAACATATGAAATAAATCTTATTTCAATTACAAGATCAATATCCAGATCCAAGTATAAAAGTAAATCATATCAAACTACTGTTCATTCACTACATGTCAGGTGATGAAACAGATCTACTTCTAAGCCCGGATCTCCACGCTAATCTTGAATCTCTCATCCTCTTTTTGACCCTGATCATGTCCCACCTGTTGTCATGCACACATACAAACACAACAACAGCCGGATAACTCCGGTGAGAATTACATTCCCAGTATAAATCATGTATACATGCGATCATATAAACAGATATAAAAGCATGAAACAAATGTCAATAACATGTATCAAATCTGAAAGACCTGAATCAATATAAAACTGCAAATCAAACCCTGACTCATAATCTCTGACTCGACTCTTTCCTAATCTAGGGATCCCGATCCGAATAAGAGCGTAAAAATCTCCCACCTACTCTCCCGATCGTGGTGGCGGTACGTTCTTATTTAGGGACTTTGGTCCTGTCCATATCGAATCTCGGCGATAGAAGTCAATCTATTCCTAAGCAACATCGATATGACCAAACGTCCGGTGTCTTGGCACCTCTGCCAAAGACTTGGCATCTCCTGCCAAATTGGCATTTCCGCCAAATATCAGGCACATCAGCCCAAGGACTAGGCATATCCGCCTATGACTCCTCACATAACATATGTGAGGAGTGCGCAACATATGAAATAAATCTTATTTCAATTACAAGATCAATATCCAGATCCAAGTATAAAAGTAAATCATATCAAACTACTGTTCATTCACTACATGTCAGGTGATGAAACAGATCTACTTCTAAGCCCGGATCTCCACGCTAATCTTGAATCTCTCATCCTCTTCTTGACCCTGATCATGTCCCACCTGTTGTCATGTACACATACAAACACAACAACAGCCGGATAACTCCGGTGAGAATTACATTCCCACTATAAATCATGTATACATGCGATCATATAAACAGATATAAAAGCATGAAACAAATGTCAATAACATGTATCAAATCTGAAAGACCTGAATCAATATAAAACTGCAAATCAAACCCTGACTCATAATCTCTGACTCGACTCTTTCCTAATCTAGGGATCCCGATCCGAATAAGAGCGTAAAAATCTCCCACCTACTCTCCCGATCGTGGTGGCGGTACGTTCTTATTTAGGGACTTTGGTCCTGTCCATATCGAATCTCGGCGATAGAAGTCAATCTATTCCTAAGCAACATCGATATGACCAAACGTCCGGTGTCTTGGCACCTCTGCCAAAGACTTGGCATCTCCTGCCAAATTGGCATTTCCGCCAAATATCAGGCACATCAGCCCAAGGACTAGGCATATCCGCCTATGACTCCTCACATAACATATGCTTAACTATAAATCAATAGAATAAGCATAAGAATCTCAAACATTGCAACATATCGAGACAATGACAATTAAGTATGTGATTTTGGGAAACTCAAGTTAAATCAAACTCGAGTTGTGCAATCCCGGATCAACATTGATTTATACCATTCTTTCTGTCTATCTGACGAAGTCGAAGTCTCGAATTCGAAGCCTGTCAATACATAATCTGGCAATGACAATATCGAGGAGTACAGTATCAATATACAATCTCAAATATATACTTGATATAATCAGAACTCAATCTAATTCTGTTTCAACGGCATAACTGCACAATCTCAACATACCCAGCAATACAAATCAACAGATATCAATTCCCACAACTCATAATCGATAACAACACGAATCTGATAACAAAACTTAATCAAATCTATTCCAAAAATCATAATAATTTCATACGGTATCCGTTCTTCAATCTGGTTTCGATTATACAATGTCTACTATGTCAAGAACATCATATATGAATCATATCTGATTCCTTCAATATCATATTTTCAAATCATAACAGAACATAATAAAACTTACGTCCAGTTGTAGTTCTCAATCGATAAGAACACGGTACAGCAGTCGGATTGAAATTCAGACGGACGGATCTTCTGTAACCCTCAACTTTCAAAAAGGAAAAGTGACAATTCCCATGAAGCTCTCGTTCTTGTTTCTTGCTCATTCTCAAGGGAAATGTTATATGTATATATATATCCTGCATGCCATGACCAAGTGGCTAACTCAAGGTGCTGCACGTCTCGCGCATATGCGCGACCTCCCTCGGCGCATATGCGCGAGACACTATGTCTCGGCGCGTATCTATCACGGCATCTCGCGCATATGCGCGCCCTCACCCGGCGCATATGCGCGAGGTTCTTTGCAACTCTCTGCCATACTCGCGCATATGCGCGGTTCCATGTCGTGCATATGCGCGAGGTTCTCTGCCTACCTCGCGCATATGCGCCCGACTGGGTTGCGCTTATGCGCGAGGGGCTCAGTCCTCGCACATAATTCGTGTCTTTGCTCGTCTTTTCCGGTCTGATCTGTTCTGTCTATAATAACATCAATTACCAACAAATCGTTTCAGATTACAATAATCAAAATCTCGGACATTACATTTCTCCCCCCCTAAGATACGATTTCGTCCCCGAAATCACAGGCAATCAAATCATATCAGAAATAAATGTACAACAGAAGTTAAACAAAAAACTCACATCAGTGAAATAACTCGTAGAATTCTCTGTCTCATATCTGATTATGTCTCTTAGGTAGTTTCTTCAGTGCCACGACGACTCCACTGAACTTTCACAAGCGGAATAGTCTTCGTTCTAAGTTGCTTTTCTTTACGATCAAGAATCTGAATCGGCTTCTCGAAGTAACTCAGTGTCTCATTAAGTTCGGCCTCGTCTGGCTGAATAACATGTGAAGCATCGGAAAGATATTTCCTCAATAAAGAAACATGAAAGACATCATGTATCCCGGATAAATAAGGTGGTAAAGCGAGTCGATAGGCGCGATCTCCTATCTTCTCGAGAATCTCATACGGCCCAATATAACTTGGAGACATCTTCTTTTTTTTGCCAAATCTGACAACTCCTATGAAAGGTGAAATCTTCAAGAATACTCGGTCTTCTACCTCAATTACCAACGATCTACGTCGAATATTGGCCTATTTGGCCTGTCTGTCTTGAGCTGCCTTCATCCTCTTCTGAATCAGCTTCACTTTATCTGTCATATCTCTGATCATATCAGGTCCAATCTCAGGTAAATCAGAGATATCATCTCAATATAGAGGGGATCTACACTTCTTTCCGTACAACGCTTCGAACAGTGCTATCTCTATACTTGTCTGATAGCTGCTGTTGTACGAAACTCACAAAGTGGCAAAGATTCTTGCCAACTAGTGCTAAAATCAAGCACTACAGCTCTAAGCATATCCTCCAATGTCGGGATAGTCCGCTCTGACTGTCCGTCGGTCTGTGGATGATATGCGGTACTGAGATGTAACTTTGTACCTGGAGCCTGCTGTAAACTCTGCTAAAAGTGCAAAGTAAACCGAGGATCACGGTCTGATACAATCGACTTCGGCACTCCATGCAATTTGATCACCTCTCTGACATAAATCTCTGCCATCTCGTCATGTCTGTACGTCATCTTGTACGAAATAAAACATGCTGATTTGGTCAATCTATCAATCACGACCCAAATCGGATCACAACCTCGGGAGGAACGTGGTAGCTTCGTCACGAAGTCCATGGAAATGTGATCTCATTTCCATTCAAGAATGGACAAACTCTGTACCAGACCTCCTGGTTTCTTTCTTTCCGCTTTTACTTGTTGGCAATTCAGACACTTGGATACAAATTCAGCAATATCAGCTTTCATCTGTTTTCACTAAAACTGTCTTTTCAAATCATTATACATTTTTCTGCCATCATGACGAATACTGAATCGACTACTGTGTGCTTCTGATAATGTATGTCGTTTCAAATCTGAAACATCTGGCACAACAAGGCGATTATTCACATAAAAAAACTGTCACAAACCTGATACTCGGATCAATGCCCTGCTCTGACGATCGCAATCGTATTCTAAACATTCTTATTCACTTTCTGAGCCGCTTTAATTCTCAATATCAGCTCTGGTTCGGCCTGCACAATATAAATTCTCTACGGTCTACTATCTGTGTCAAACACGGACTAAGAACAACAGCAATATTCAATCAGATTCGAAACATCAATCATCGATACTGATCTGCTAAACTCATAAAACTGCGAATTTCTGACACTAATGTCGGTCTTGGCTAACTGATCACGTCCTCACTTTATTCAGTTCAACCGCTATGCCATCTTCGGTTATACTGTGCCCCCAAATATACAATCTGTCTCAGCCAAAACTCACATTTTTGACAGTTTTTCATGCAATTTCTCTGTTCTCGAAATACTCAACGCAATTCTCTAATGTTCGGTATAATCAGTCATATTCTTCGAATATATCAGAATGTCATCGATAGAATAATCATACAATCATCAAAATACTTCTAAAATACACGATTCATTAACCTCTAAACATAACTGAAATACCCCATGGAACAACACTTGGTCTAATATAACCCTTGGCCGGTAAATATTCAGACTGCTCTTTCAACACTTTCAATTCAATCAGTACCATCCTGTCCAGTATTTTAAAGATAGGAACTGTACCTGGTACACATTCAATGCTGAAATCTATTTCTCTGACTGGAGACAATTCTAAAATCTCATCTGAGAAAACATCAGCAAACTCATATACCACTAGCAAATCAGCCAAGGATAGGCTCGATTTCAGTACGTCAACTGAATACACAAGGGATCCCTGTAAAGGCCCGTATTTCGTATTCATATTTTCGTATTCATATTTTAGCGGAATTATTAAAAATTTTCTAAATAAATAATTATCTTGCTTCATTTATAAAATAAACATGAAAATAATTTTAACTTTAAAATAACAGCGGAAGTCAACATTGTATTTCCAACAACAACTAAAAATAATCCAACATAATAAAATTTAGTTTGAATGCTAAAAGGTGCATAAACTAAAACATGAGGTCATCGTGTTTACTACTGCTGCCCCAAAATAGCTGACTGGTCTTCGCCCGCAGTCTCGACCTCATCAATACCTACAACAATCAAGTCTAGTGATTCTAAAGACTCAACATGTATATATCATGAATAACAAGTTAATATATCATAAAATCGCATGCAAAGTAAAAATATGGTATCGTAAAACGTACAGTGAAAGTTGTATCATGAATAATTATAACTACGTGCATATCTGAAAATCATACGTAAAAGCTTTGCTCAATAGAGTTCTGTCATATCATATCATAATTTTCTGGTAGTGATAATGTTTCTAAGCAAGTGGCCCATAACATAACGTGAGCGCCTGATCAGACTAAACCACAGTATACTGGGCGGTAGAGATCACCACAGCCCTTGAACTAGATATCCGTACCCATACATAATCATAAACCAGTCGTAAGTCACCGGGTGAAGAGGTCCTCGGTTGTGCCTACCGACTTCCAAACCCATAAACGTAAGGTGGCCACAAGACATATCGCATATATCTCAAAAATAAACATTTTATATTTTTATGCATGTAATATAATTATAACCTTATTTTTACCGGAAGAGTTGGATCGCTCCCAGGCTTGCTGCAACCTAATTCTAATATGTGATACATGAAAATATTCTTATCTTGACCAAAACTTAACAATAGAACCAAAAACGAGACGATTCGGACCAACAACTTGATTTTTTTAATCATGACATCGTACCAACCCGAACCAACATTAAACTGACGTTTAACCATGATTAAAAATACCCCAAACATACTGAAAAATATGCATGATGATAGCTGTTCACGAAAATTGGTGAATGGAATCCAAAAACATAAAACACTCTTTCGAGAGTCATTTTGGCACATTGAACTGTAAATTCTCGTACGACCTCTAAACTCGGCCAAATCACAAACGGCCAAAAACATGACTTTCCTAACTCATTAAGGTATTGTCCAGTCCAAGGCCATGGGCTAAAAGCCAACCAAGAACTCAAACCAATCTCAGAAACCGAACTCAAGTCTGTTGTCAAAAATAAAAATATAGCAGCGGCCATTGCGCGTGTGAGGTGGAAAAACCCAAAATTTCATGACCATTGGTTTGAACCACCAACCAGAGACTCTTACCAACATCCTATGGCATGGCTTGGACCATGGCTAAGGGCTAAAAGCCAACCACAAACCAAGCTAACACATAGGACATTGAAACATACTAGTCGAGAACCCAAATTCTGTGCAATGGGATGTATTGAATGGTTTTATTGTCTAGTGTCGTTCTAGTGGCCATTTGATTGACCATTGCTCGATCTAAACATGATGGAGTGTTGTATGAACCATGGCTATGGGCTAGGAGCCAACCATCATCCATTCAAACACTCAAAAATCGAAACACACTCCTACAGATTTCAGAAATTTCAAAACCGAGGGACATTTGTCATGTAAATGTAAAAATCTGGTGAAGCCGTGAACCAAACCTTGAAAGGGTGATTTGGTCACTTCCTAGACATGATAAGGAAGGGTTATAACCATGGCTACAGTCCCTAAGACAGCCAAGGTTCGAACACCCCACTTAAACAACTCAATGACAGCAATCGTGGTTCATTTATGCACCTAAGAAGAACTTGTTGTCATTTATTTGTTCTTGAGTGTATGTACCGAAACAATTGAACCAAAACACTCTAACACATTCTAAATTATGCCTAGAAGCAGCCTTGTGTGCCTGGAACGGAGAAACTCCCTGTAAGCAACAAAACACACCAAAACGTGAAGCACATAGCATAGGGCCGATGAGCTTTGCACAGATTTTTATATACTTACTGTCCCAATTTCGTTTTGCATCATGAATCTTGAACATATAATGTTTTAAAATTATCTATAGGACTTGATTGAAGAGAAAAGAAACTATATATACATGTCTGGAATTTGTTTTGAACAAAACAAAACAATACGACGAATACGAGCGACGGAGTCGACGGAGTCGGAGTTGGGAATTCTTTCTTGTTTCAGCTGTCGGATATTATCGTCGATTTATTAAAGATTTCTCGAGTATTGCCAAACCGATTACTCAATTGACTCAGAATAATGCTCCATTTATGTGGTCAGAAGACTGTGAGTCCAGTTTTCTGGAATTGAAGAAGAGATTGACCAGTGCTCCGATCTTGACTATTCCATCAGGTACTGGTGACTTTGTCGTTTATTGCGATGCTTCTCCCAGAGGATCAGGCTGTGTTTTTGTGACGTCCCGAAAATTTGAGTTCCACATGAACCACGTGCGTGCAAGTTATTAAATTCCTCATGTATTTTATTAAATGGTTTTAATGCATGTTTATTCCATTAATTTGTGTTTTAATTCATGATCTATGAATTTGCATTATTTTAAATTATTATATGATGCACGTTAAAACGTTTTCCTTGAGTTTCATGTTTCAGGCGATTACTCGAGGCGGGATTGAGGAAAAAAGAGATCGGTGATGATTTTGGCGATTTTAAATGTGGTATTTTATTTTCAGTTGAGGTTGGGGCATTTTAACTAATTTATTAAGTTGTTAGTGATTTAAGAGTTTGAAACTTTTAAAATTAGCATTTAATGTGTGTTATTTTAAATTAGGGGACATTGCTTTGTAGTGAGAAATTAACATTTTAATTAGCATTTTTTTTAACATTTTGATTAGCATTTTAATTAGCATTATTAATTCCTAATTAAGCAAATTAATTCCCTAATTTATTCTATTAACTCACGCACACACCACTAACACACACATTTACACGTTTTTTTTTCACTACACACATACACATTTCATTCCATATTTTGAGGTCAAAACCTAGGGTTATCCTAGCAAGAGCAGTCGCCCCTTTTCTTCAGTTTTTCCAGCAAGTTTTGTTACCTTTCTTCAATGAAAATGAGCCACTAATCGATCCGGATCAAGCCTCGCTCCGTCTCCGCTTCGGTATCGCCGTATCGGTATTTTTAAACATCAAAAGGCACGTATAATCTCTCCCTTGCTGCGTCGATCATGTCATATTATGTGTTGCTGTGGGGACCCGGACGCTAATTAATTACTTAATCGTCTTTAGAAATAATGCAAACAATTATAATAAACAGGGTCTAAATTTTTTTTTAAAATACAAAGCGGAAACATAATGTAATTCAATTCAAATTACATATTAAACATAATTATACAAATCTTGTATTATCTACAAGAATTCAACTAGGTTCAACTATATCTCAGTGCTGAATCCTAAGTTGCTTCGAAGCCCGGATCTCCACGCTATCTAGTCCAGCCTCGTTCTCTTCTTGACCCTGATCCTATCTTACCTGTTGTCATGCACACATACAAACAAGACAACAGTCGGATAACTACGGTGAGAATTATATTCTCAGTATAAATCATGTATACATGCAATCATAAAAACAATATAAAAGCATATAACAGATATGTCTAACATGTATTCAGATCAGAATATAAATCCACATCAAGAATAAATCCTATTCTAAACATGTACCATCATCAGGAACATAACTCATTATCTACCATATTCAGGAACATAATCAACATAACTCAATATAAACTGTCAATTAGACTCATGACGTCACATTTAAGACTAGACTCAATCCTAGTCTAGGGATCCCGGTTTCCAGAAGTTAGCATTCCCATAACGACCAACAGTAATAGAAAAGACTCCAGTTCTATCCACGTCGATAGGGTATCGATCACCAGTAATAGAAGAAATACAAATTCTATCCACGTCGATATGGTATCGATCACCAGTAATAGAAGAAGCTCGTATTCTATCCACATCGGTATAGTATCGATCACCAGTAATAGAAAGAACTCCGATTCTATCCACATCGATATAATATCGATCACCAGTAATAGAAGAAGTTATGATTCTATTCACATCGATACGGTACCGATCACCAGTAATAGAAGAAGCTCCGATTCTATCCACATCGATATAATATCGATCATCAGTAATAGAAGAAGTTATAATTCTATCCACATCGATAGCCAAACATCCGGTGATAGACTTTGGCACAATCGCCAATACACTATCTTGTGACATCGTGCAATGTGCCCGTGGCGATCCCACCACTATCAGGCACTTCTGTCACAAGATTACTCATCTAATACCTGCTGTCTATGAATCAAGAGAACAAGTACATCAATCAAATCAATACAATAAGGTAAAGTATGTGATTTAGGGAAACTCGAGCCAAACCTCACTCGAGTTGTGCAATCCCAACTCAACATTAATTTATACCTTTATCTTCTCGGTCCGACGAAGACGAAGTATTGAAGTCAACTCTGACCATACCCAATCTGATAACGACAATCGAATAGATACAACATCAGTATATAACTCAGTTCAAAACTTGTTCTGATTAATACTCAAATCAAAACATAATCTGATCAATGCCAATCGACATATGATACCACGATACCAACTCAATCAATACCGAATCTGATCAATATCAATTTACGGATGTTTCGACGGTATAACAATACAGTCTCGATAACCCCGTCAGTCTCAACATCACAGATATAATACTAAAACTCATAATCACTATCGATATAACTCATAATTTACACGATAATATAAATCTGATATCGATTCTCAATCAAATCGACTCCAAAATTCATAACAATTCCATAATCAGTCCGTTTCTTAATCTGACTTCGATTCTATGATGTCTAACATGTCAAGAACATCATATATGAATTTCATTCAATTCTGGCAATATCATAATTTCAAGACATATCAAAACGTAACAAAAATTACGTCCAGTTGTAGCCTGCGTTGATAGGAACACAGTACTGAAGTCGGATTACAATTCAGACGGACGGATCGTTCATAAATCACAATCTGAGTGGAAAAAGGCGTAAGGATTTTCACGAAGTTCCTCGGTGCTCCTTTTATCAAAACTTTGGCTACAAGGACTACTCGCGCATATGCGCGACATCACTCGGCGCATATGCGCGAGACACCATTTCTCGGCGCGTGTGTCTTGGCATCTCTCGCGCATATGCGCGCCTCACCTTGGCGCCTATGCGCGAGGTTCTCTGGACAAGCGTACTACAGCTCGCGCATATGCGCGCAATCACTCCGCGCATATGCGCCGGATCTTCTGCCCAACTCGCGCATTACATCCCGCATGTGCGCGAGTGACACCTCCCTTGCACCTTATTCATGTCTTTTCTCGTCTGTCCCGGTCTGGTCTGTTCCGTCTTTAATCACCTCAATTAATCAAGAATTCATCCCAGATTAATCTTAGATTACGGTAAATACACCCAAATCAGTTCAGATTACGGTAATCAAATTCTCGGGCCTTACATTTGCGTTGTTTTTATGCGTAAAATCATGTGTATGATGTTCGTAGTTTGAGCGATTAATTGATTGGATCGACTTTGAAGGAAAATTTTTAGATCTAAATCACGTTTTTACTGTTCTTCTTAAAACTGCGAATTTTTGGTCGAGATTTTGAGAAAATTTTCAAACGCAAAAACGTAGAGCTTTTGGATACCTTCGATTTGATATATAATTCGAAATTTTTGGTCAAAAATTGATTGAGTTATGGCATTTTTCGTGGGACTACTCAAACTGCGTTTTCAGAAATTTTATGATATTGATGTGTTCTTGAAGTTTTTGTGTTGCAGGCTTCGTTGGAGATCGACTAGTGATTGTTGCTGCATATAGATATATTGGTAATGATGTTTGGAGTATTTTTGAGGTTACGTTTCATGTCATTAGGCACTTGAACTAGTGGGAAGTCGTAGGAAATCGATTTGATGTCAATTGCCGTATTTTGTGTTGCATTGGGTAGTAGATTGGACGTCGTGTTTTGAGGCGTTTGTACGAGTTTTGGTGCAATTTTATGGTGTCCTAAGAAGAGTCTTAAGGTGTTGAATCACATCCTTTAAGTGTCAAATTGGGTGAATAGACATTGCATAAGTTTTCTCGCAGGTGCAGAAAAATCAAAGGCACACGGACCTGCACACGGACCATGACACGGGGTCCGTTCCTTTGTTTCCTCCATAGTGCCAAGAAACTGAGAGTACACGGACCTTGACACGGACCCGGACCCGGGGTCCATGCCCTTCTTTTTCTTCACGACACATTTTACAGTATGTATACGGACCTGTACGCGGACCCAGGCACGGGGTCCGTGCCTTCCCTTTTTCCTTCGCACACATCTTACCGAACCTACCCGGACCCGTACACGGACCCAGGCACGGGGTCCGTGTACTACTTATTTTGGGAAAAATATTGATGTATGCTTTGTGGTTTGATGTCTTGGTTTAGTGCACTGATTGACATGGTCGAGTCATGGGAATTTTAGCATGCCCTAAGTAAGCGATTGAGCTTAGGTATATGCATGATGATTACGTCTAAGTCACGCAAGTTAAACTTTTGAGCTCATGTTAGCATGTTGCAGCAACGGCCCCAAACAAGATCCAACGAATCCCTCAACGCCAAGTAAGTATGATGCCGTGCAAAAGAAAACATTTTAAAGTTTTGAGGTATGCTAATTGCTTTGTGACCAAATGTATGAATGGGTTTAGAAGTCGGTGAACGTGGCCGAGGACCTCTCCGCCCCGTTAAACTTATGAACGGGTTCAGATCGGGATTGGAAAGCGTTAAACTTATGAACAAGGACCAATCCACCCGTTAAACTTATGAATGGGGATCTTATGTATGCGGCAGTGGATACGTCCCTGTCAGCCCAGTACTGTGGTGTGTCTGATCTGGCCTTATTATGTTATCGTTTACTTACTTTGAAACATGCTTCTACGCAAAGTTATGCTTTATACGCTCAAGTTTATGTTACAAGAATGTTTAAGAAAACCTCATGTTGATGGCACGTCTAAGTTAAGCTCACGATGTTCAAGTTTCAAGCATGTTAAATTCAAGTTCAAGTATGTATGTTCTATTTTTAAAGTTGCATGCGGTTTTATTATGTAGTACTCGCTATTTCCCAGATTATACGTGTTGAGTCTTTAGACTCACTAGACTTGATCGATGCAGGTGAGTATGTTGATGAAGAGACAGGAGGTGGCGACCAAGGGGCAGGCTTGGACTGAGCGGGAGGCTAACCCGAGGACCGCAATGTTTATGTTTTTATGCAAATGTTAATTTACTCTGATTTGATGTTTTGAGGGAAACACTTTGAGCAAACCTTTTGTGAGCAAATTTTATTGAAGTTATTTTGAGCAACCATGTCTTATGGGGGACTTGGTTGAGATATTTTATGGCAACTTTGAAGGTTATGTTATGTTTAAGAAAATTTTAAATTTTTCCGCAAATTTTGAACGGTAAAAGGTACGGTACGCTACAGTTTTGATGCAGCGAGGCCATGTCATTGCCTATGCTTCGAGACAGTTGAAGCCACATGAGACTCGTAACCCAATTCATGATCTTGAATTGGCATCCATCATCTTTGCATTGAAGATATGGCGACATTATCTATACGGTGAGAAATTCGAAATCTATTCTGATCATAAAAGATTGAAATATCTCTTTTCACAGCCAGAGTTGAATATGAGTCAGCGAAGATGGCTTGATTTGCTTAAAGACTTTGATTGTGAAATCAAGTACTATCCGGGGAAATC
Source organism: Primulina tabacum (assembly GCF_025594145.1). Classification (NCBI taxonomy): domain Eukaryota; kingdom Viridiplantae; phylum Streptophyta; class Magnoliopsida; order Lamiales; family Gesneriaceae; genus Primulina; species Primulina tabacum. The sequence goes on from NC_134551.1 coordinate 27,743,005, forward strand.
CAATGCAGCAGCTGATGCACTAAGTCGAAAGGTATGCTCTTTATCCTTATCGACGATTGGTGTTTCGAATTTGATAGAAGACTGCTGTTTGTCTGGATTGGTATTTGAGATAGATTACAGACCGATGAGATTATGTGCTGTTCAAGTCGAACCAGAACTGATTTTGAGAATTAAAGCGGCTCAGAGAGTTGATCAGAATGTTAGAATTCGATAGCGATGGTCAGAGCAGGGCATCGATCAGAGTATCAGGTACGGGATAGTGTATTGTATGTGAATAATCGTATTGTTGTGCCGAATGTTTCAGAGTTGAAACGAAAGATATTGTCCGAAGCGCATAGCAGTCGATTCAGTATTCATCCTGGTGGCAGAAAAATGTACAATGATTTGAAAAGACAATTTTGGTGGAAACAGATGAAAGCTGATATTGCTGAGTTTGTATCAAAATGTATGAATTGCTAACAGGTGAAAGCTGAGAGAAAGAAACCAGGAGGATTATTACAGAGTTTATCTATTCCTGAATGGAAATGAGATCACATTTCCATGGATTTTGTAACGAAGCTACCGAGATCCTCCCGAGGTTGCGATGCGATTTGGGTCGTGATTGACAGATTGACCAAATCCGCATGCTTTATTCCGTACAAGATGACGTACAGACATGACCAGATGGCAGAGATTTATCTCAGAGAGGTGGTCAGATTGCACGGAGTGCCAAAGTCGATTGTTTCAGACCGTGATCCTCGGTTTACTTCGCACTTCTGGCAGAGTTTGCAGCAGGCTCTAGGTACGAAGTTACATCTGAGTACCGCATATCACCCACAGACCGACGGACAGTCAGAGCGGACTATCCAGACACTGGAGGATATGCTAAGAGCTGTAGTGCTTGATTTTAGCACTAGTTGGCAGGATTCATTGCCACTTTGTGAGTTCTAGTACAACAACAGCTATCAAATGAGTATTGAGATGGCTCCTTTCAAGGCATTGTACGGGAAGAAATGCAGATCCCCTCTTTATTGGGACGATATCTCCGAGGTTCCTGAGATTGGACCTGACATGATCAGAGATATGATTGAGAAAGTGAAGCTGATTCAGAAGAGAATGAAGGCAGCTCAAGATAGACAGGCCAAATATGCCAATGTTCGACGTAGACCATTGGTATTTGAGGCAGGGGACCGAGTATTCTTGAAGATTTCACCTTTCAGAGGAGTTGTCAGATTTGGCAAGAAAGGGAAGTTGTCTCCACGTTATATTGGGCCGTACGAGATTCTCGAGAAGATAGGAGATCGTGCCAATCGACTCGTCCTACCGCCTTCTTTATCTGGGATACATGATGTCTTTCATGTATCGTTATTGCGGAAATATCTTTCCGATGCTTCACATGTCATTCAGCCAAATGAGGTCGAACTGGATGAGACACTAAGTTACTTCGAGAAGTCGATCCAGATTCTAGATCTTAAAGAAAAGCAGCTCAGGACTAAGACTATTCCGCTTGTGAAAATTCAGTGGAGTCGTCATGGCATTGAAGAAGCTACCTGGGAGACTGAGTCTGATATGCGGCAGAGATTCCCAGAGTTATTTCACTCATGTGAGTTCTATTTAGTTTCTGTTACATTTCTTTCTGATATGATTTGATTGCCTGTGATTTCGGGGACGAAATCGTATCTTAGGGGGGTGGGGGAGAAATGTAATGCCCGAGAATTTGATTACTGTAATCTGATATGATTGATTTTGAACTGATATGATTATAGATGGGCTATTCCGAGACCAGATTGGCCAAAGCATATGAAGGGTGCATATTTTGTACAGAACTGTTGGCGCCCGAGCGGTAGAAAAGGGCCGCCTGAGCGCCAATGCATCAAAAAAATGGATTTTGGACAGAGAGTTTGGCGTCCGAGCGGTAGTTTTTTACCGCCCGAGCGCCAGTGCATAACAAGTTAAGTGTTCGGGCAGAAGGTGCGGCGCCCGGGCGGTAGTTTGTGACCGCCCGAGCGTGAATGTGCAATCCGAAAGGGCTTGGGCAGAAAATTCCGCGCCCGGGAGGTAATTCTCGACCGCCCGAGCGCCGAGTGAGATGAAATAAGAATGAGACACGTTTCTTTACATGCAAGTTGAGATATATATTTATATATATTCCTTCATTAGAAATACAGAAACGAAGAAAGGAAAAAACGAGGAAAAGCTTCAGAAATCCTTACGCCTTTATATTTCAATCCGTCCGTCTGATTTGTAATCCGACTTCAGTACTGTGTTTCTATCGACGAGAGCTTCAAATGGACGTAATTTTTCTTATGTTTTGATACCGTTTGAAATTGTGATATTGAAGGAATCAGATATGATTCATATATGATGTTCTTGATGTATTAGAAATCGTATAATCGAAACCGGATTGAAGAACGGATACCGTATAGAATTGTTATGATTTTCAGAGTTGATTTGATTGAGAGATGATATCAGAATTGTGTCATTATTGATTATGAGTTGTGGAAATTGATATCTATTGAATGAATTGCTGGGTATATTGAGAATGTACAGTTATGCTGTTGAAACAGAATTTGATTCAGTTCTGATTATATCCAGTAGTGCTTTGAGTGTATATTGATACGATACCCTCGTTATTGTCATTGCCAGATTTAGTATTGATAGATTGGATTCCGAGACTTCGACAGATTCAGATTGAAAGAATGAAAGGTATAAATCAATGTTGATTCAGGATTGCAAAACTCGAGTTAGATTAACTTGAGTTTCCCAAAATCACATACTGAATGATTATTGCATTGATATTTGCAATTCTTGATATTGATATGCTTATTCTATTGATTTATAGCAAAGCATAAGATAGAGTCTTGGGCAGATATGCCTGGTCTTTGGCAGAACCGCCAAGTCACTGGACTTTTGGGGTACATATCGATGTGCTTAGGAGTAGATCGACTTCTATTGCAGATATTCGATATAGATAGCCAAAGTCTGGGAATAAGAACGTACCACCATCTGGCTGGGGAAAGCAGGTGGGAGAACGTTGCGTTCTTATTAAACCGGGATCCCTAGATTAGAGATGAGTCGAGTATGAGATGACGAGTCTAGAGTTGATTTACAGTTTTATATCGATACATGTCTTTCTGCGTTGATACCTGTTATTAATATGTGTTTTCATGCGTTTATATATGCTTTTATATGACTGCATGTTTACATTGTTTATACTGGGATTGTATTTCTCACCGGAGTTATCCGGCTGTTGTATTGTTTGTATGTGTGCATGGCAACAGGTGGGACAAGATCAGGGTCACGAAGAGAATGAGAGATTCAGGATTAGCGTGGAGATCCGGACTTAGAATAGCTTGACTTTCAGTACTTGATGTAGTGGCTGAAGTCTAGTTGCGATAAACATAGGTTGTACATGATTTGTACTTTATGTTGATATTTATATCAGATTGATTTCTTTACGTTTTCGCATTTGTATTTTAAAAAAAAAATTTAGACCCAGATTAATTCAATGATCCTAATAATAATTAAGAAGATGGATTAGGTTCGGGTCCCCACAGTATGCATACACGTAATTTTTTCTTTAAACCAAGCATGCACCGTATTTATCATAATTGCGTAAAAATCGTAAATATGATGCATGAAAATTTAAAATATCATGAATTTGTGCTCAGGACGCTGTCTTGACCAAAATCTCACATCTGGTGCAAAATGACTATTTTGCCCCTGGAAACCCAAAAATTATCGTTTGAACCCTGGACCTCTAAAATTGACCCGAAGCTTACCAAACTCCTTAAAATGTCCCAAAACATTTTTAAAAACATTCTTAGACGTAAACCCGAGCTCATTTACAATTTAACCGATTCGTTTTAAAACTTGGACCGGGGTCCCGATTTTAACCCAAATCGACCCAAAAATTAAACAAAAATTTCCCCAACTTTTTACCATCCTTAGTGAACATCTAAAAGGCTCTAAAACCACTAAGCCAGCCCCCTTAGACCTTCGAACAAGACCCTGAACAGCTGCTGGAATTTCCAGTATTTAACAAGCTTGACATTAAAGGGACCCATGCTCCAAAATTCAATCCTAGCTTGCATCTAACGTGACCGACCACCCATCAGCTTCTCCTAACCCACCTTGACATCTTCCTGGACCCATACATCTCTAATTAACAGCTGCTAAACTTTCTGCTGAAGGATCCAAAAAGAGGCAAAACTCTCGGCCATCCTTATCTCATAATCACATGACAACACATTGCCTCCAACTCATAACCTTTCGGTCCTCTCTAATTCCAACACCTATCCAACCTTTAAGACATACCATTAGGAGCCTAATGACCCCTTATAAACTAAGCCAAACACAAACAAAATCTGCTGCACGAAACCATGGCATAAAACGGCCGAGCCTAACCCATTTTCTCTCGGCTAAGATCTATCTCCCATGACCGAGCTCTTCCCTCAACCAAACCGACTCCAGCCATATTCCCTTACTTACTCACGTGATTCAAACCCCTCATGACAGCAATCCTACAGCCCCCTCGCAGCAAAATCAAACAAACATGAGTTGGACAAAAAAATACAATGCAAGGATGAACAAAACCGAAGCCTTTCTTTACTACATGCTAGATCGAAAAATCTTCATACATATACATACACACGATAGTATAAGGCATGGATGATGCAGAAATAATGGTACAAATGCGTGCCTTGACGACGTAGACGCGAAAGGATTGAAGAAAGAGTGCCGGAGAATATTATTCCTTCAAGTATGGAGCTTGGCCGTGGCCTCCTAGGTGGGATTTTGCTGAAAACGAGAGTGGGGAAATCTGAATGGGGGTGTCGGCTGTTGGGGTGGGATTAGGTTTAGGTTAATGAGTGTTTAAAGGAATATTTAAATGATTAATTAGTAGATAATGGCCCTAATTGTTTAATTAAAGATTTGAAAATATAATTAGGCCCAATAAGTCTAAAATTGGGCCCAATAAATCCTAACGTACTCTCGAAAAATATTTCGTGTTGGAAATATTTTGAAAATATTAGCCGAACCATTAAAAAGTTTCCCGATTCGATAAAATCTGCGCACTGTTAAAAATAAAATCATGCGGGTAGAAATACCCAGAAAAATCCCGTTTTTGAAAAATACACAAGGAAAATTCAACTCCGCTCCGCCGCGCCGTATTCGTTGTATTGGGTTGTTTTCTTCAAAACAAATTTCCAGGCATGTATATATTGTTTCTTTGCTCTACAATCAAGTTCTATAGATATTTTAAACCATTATATATGCATGATTCAAGTAACAACTCGAAATTTACAGCAACCTTGCAAGAAAACTGCATGTGCCACTCACGGCTTTTGAAATGGTATTTCACGATTTGGTGTGTTTTGTTGCTTACAGGGAGTTGTGCGATTCCAGGAACTCAAGGCTGCATCTAAGAATGTCTTAGAGTAGGTTAGGGTGTTGTTGACTCGTTGGTTTAAGCCCACACACGCAGGTTTACAGTAGACAGTAGGAAAATTCATTTTTAGCATATTTGGTTCACGACTTTGCTCCTTGGATTGTTAAGGTGAGATAACAGATCATGGCTATTCTAGGGACGGTAGCCATGATCTAAACCTTTTCTTAGCATGTCTAGGACGTGACCAAATCATCCTTTCAAGGTTTAATTCACGTATCCATCAAAATATCACAGCAGCAACACAAATGCACCTCGGTTCCTTCATTTTTATGTGTGAGTGTGTTTCGATTTTTGATTGTTTGGAAGGATGATGGTTGGCTTCTAGCCCATAGCCATGGTTCATACAACAGTTCATCATGTCTGGGTCGAGTCATGGTTGATCATATAGCCACCGGAACGATATCAGACGACAAAACAACTCAATACATCCCACTGCACAGAATTGGTGCTCTCGGTAGAAGCTTGGTATTGTCCTAGGTGGTTGCTTGGGTTGTGGTTGGCTTTTAGCCCTTAGCCATGGTCCAAGCCATGCCTTAGGATGTTGGTAAGAGTCTTTGGTCGGTGTTTCAAGCAAATGGTCATTAATTTCAGAGTTTACACCACAAACACACAAGCTGCTACTGCTGTATTTTGACAGCAGCTTTGGGTCTCGGTTTTGGTGGTGGTTTGAGGTCTTGGTTGGCTTTTAGCCTATGGCCTTGGACTGGACAGTACCTTAATGAGTTAGAAAAGTCATGTTTTTGGCCGTTCGTGATTCGGTTGAGTTTAGAGGTCGTACAAGAATTTACGGTGCAATGTGCCAAAATGACTCTCGAAAGAGTGTTTTATGTTTTTGGATTCCATTCACCAATTTTCGTGTACAGCTATCATCATGAACATTTTTCAGTATGTTAGGGGTATTTTTAATCATAGTTAAACGTTGGTTTAATGTTTGTTCGGTTTGGTACGAAGCCATGATTGAAAAATTAAGTTGTTGGTCCTAATCGTCTCGTTTTTTATTCAATTGTCAAGTTTTGGTCAAGATAAGATTATTTGCAAGTGTCACATATTAGAATTAAGTCGCAGCAAGCCTGTGAGCGATCCAACTCATCTGGTAAAAACAAAGTTATAGTTATATTACGTGCACAAAAATATGAAATGTTTGTTTTTGAGATATATGCGATATGTCTTGTGGCCACCATACGTTTATGGGTTTGGAAGTCGGTAGGCGCAACCGAGGACCTCTCCATCCGGTGACTTATGACCGGTTTACGATTATGTATGGGTACGGATATCCAGTCCAAGGGCTGTGGTGATCTCTACCGCCCAGTATACTGTGATTTAGTCTGATCAGGCGTTCACGTTATGTTATGGGCCACTTGCTTAGAAACATTATCTCTACCAGAAAATTATGATATGTTATGACAGAGCTCTATTGAGCAAAGCTTTTACGTATGATTTTCAGATGTGCACGTAATTATAATTATTCATGATACGACTATCACTGTACACTTTACGATATCATATTTTTACGTCGCATGCGATTTTATTATATAATTACTTGTTATTCACGATATATAAATGTTGAGTCTTTAGACTCACTAGACTTGATTGTTGTAGGTATCGATGAGGTCGAGGCCGAGGGCGGAGACCAGTGAGTTGGCTTGGGTCAGCGGTAGTAGGAGCCCGAGGACCTCATGTTTTAGTTTATGCAATTCCTTATGTTCAAACTCAGTTTTAATACGTTGGATATATTTTTAAAGTTGTTGTTTGAAAACAATATTTGCTTCCGCTGATACTTTAAAGTTAAAATTATTCACATGTTTATTTTATAAATGAGGCAAGATAATTATTTATTTAGAAAAATTTTAATAATTCCGCTAAAATATGAATACGAAATACGGGCCTTTACAGTTGGTATCAGAGCCTATGATCTTGTAAAGGGTTGTACTACTACTTCTCTCGAAAAGCTCATGAAGTCACGTCTTCGGTCTGTAAGTTTTACGATTACGCATTTCGTTTAAAGCATGAAATATTTTTACGTCATGATTGCGTGAAATATTTTATGTCAAGATTACGATTATGCAGTATTTATTTAAATTTTTAAAGAAAACAGTGGAATTTTGCATGTTGGTTACGTATGGGTTATAATTATGGAACAGCATGCCTCCTAGACGCTTTATTGATCGCACGGGAGGTGATGAGCAGCGTCATGAGAATGAGGAGAGAGATTTACCACCACCATCTCCACTAGACATGAATGCCCAGATGCTAGCTGGGATGACTCAGTTCTTCGCACAGTTTGCGGGGAACAATGCAGTGGGAGCCAGACAGACGGGGCCGGAGGCTATCTATGAGCGGTTCATGAAGATGCGACCGAAGGAATTCTCCGGGACGACAGATCCTATGATTGCCGAGGGCTGGATTAAGTCCCTCGAAGTTATCTTCGAGTTCATGGAGCTTGGAGATGAGGACAGAGTTCGTTGTGCGACCTATCTTTTTGGAGAAGATGCCCGCTTGTGGTGGGAAGGAGCATCCGTAGCCTTGAATTTGGCTACTCTGAGCTGGACGCGCTTTACAGCGGTATTCTACTCTAAATATTTTACTGAAGAGGTGCGTTCCAGGTTGACCACGGAGTTCATGACCCTGAGGCAGGGAGACTTGACTGTTACGGAGTTCATCCGTAAGTTCGAGAGGAGATGTCATTTTGTACCACTAATTGCTAATGATGTTGGAGCCAAATTGGGGCATTTTATGAATGGTCTGCGGCCGATCTTGCGCCGTGATGTTAGGGTGGCTGGCCCTACTACCTATGATGTTGCTGTTTCCAGAGCTCTAGCGGCAGAGCAAGAACAAAATGATATTGAGCGCGATCGCCCGGGTAAACAACCATTTCAGGCACCACACCGTCCTCCTCAGCACAGCATCCGAGTAAGAAACCTTTCCACGGCCCATCTAGGAGCAGAGGACAGCAGCAGCAGGGACGTGTAGTCCCGAGGACATCTGAGTATCCAGTCTGTGCCATGTGCTCACGCCGTCATGCTGGTGAAAGGAGATCGGTTTTAGGTGTCCTAAAGCGCAACAGAAGTTCAAAATTTATTTTGTAGCAAGAAAACCGAACACCTCATGTACTAGGATGTGTAGCAAATACAAAAACACAAAATATGACATTCATATGGTGTTTAGAAGATATACCTATCAATCACAAAGGATTGATGATGGCTCCAACAAAGTTATAAACAACTTGGCTCTTGAAAGGATGAATTTCTACAAGCTTTCCTTGAGCACACCTTGCTCAAAATGAAGCCCACCAACAACTAGGTAGATCCCCTCATATTTTGCAATAGAAAAATAGGAGGATTTTTCGTTGAGAAGTAAGTGTTTTCTCCAACAAATGAAGAACAAAATGTGGGAGAATTTTTGCTTAATATTTCGGCCAAAGGGGGTGGGGAGGAAGAGTGAATGAGTTGTCTTGGTGTGTGAGAAAGTTAAGACCACCTTTTGCATGCCTTGCAATTTTTTTAGTAAAAAGTATTCCCTAACTCTTCACCTCCCAAGCATGCAATGTAAGTGGGCTTGTAACATTTACAAAGTCCATAGACTTTTATTTAAATATCCCAAACATATTTGAGACCATTTAACATTTACTTGATTTCACTCCAGCCCACTATTTTAATAATTATTTCTAATTGGGTTCCACAAGGCCCAATGTTATTTAATTAATCCAACACTTGAATTAATATAATTATTTGGACTCTACTAGGTCCACTAGTGTTTAATTAATTCAACAATTGAATTAATTTAATTTAGTCCATAATAATGTTTATGAAAATCACAATTTTCCATTATTTTTTTGGCCAACTTTTAATTTAGTAACAATTCCACAAATTAAAAGTTACATTTCCCTCATAGAAGTCATACTTCTATTTTTCCTTGCGCTTATAAACTCCTTTATAAGCCGTTCAACACATTTAACTATTTTACTTCTCAACGGGATCTAGAAAGCTAGTACTTGTGTAGCCCTCAATGGTTCATTGATATAACTAGCCGTGGGTTCACATCTCTATGTGATTCGGACTAAACATGTCCTTATTCGAGCATACCCTAATTGCTCCATTCTTAATTATCAACTCCTTGATAACAAGAACGTCAGAACTCAAGTCTGATAGTACCCAACCAATCATGTTAAACGCCTAGCAGCATCGCTTACATGATTCCCTAGGTATCAAATGATAGTGCCTGCAAGAACCATTCAATTATGGTTAGCGTACAGTACGGTCTCTTCAACTCATATATCCCGACCGATTCGACAACCATTGGTATATCGAGAGTTGTCAATGAATCGATACTATGTATCATGTCGTAGTTGCATCGATGGTGTTATCTAAGAAACCCCTTTCTTAATTACCACCATACTCTGATCAGATATTTCAAACTACATACACATGAGATCACATAGGATATCCATACCCGAAGGTAAGCGGTGAATCCGCGACTACAATGCATCGACTCCTATATGTTTCGACAAAACACCCAACCTTGCCACCTGATGACCCTATGAGAGTCGGTAAACAAGTCAAAGTGTAATGGTAGCACATAGAGTCTCAATGTTGTCCCGGGTCAAAAGGACTAATGGTGTACAACCATAAACTAGGACGTTTCCACTCGAAAAGTGAGAACCACTTGGAAAGTCCTTTATGGAGGGTTGTTCAGTGCACTCTACAAGGAGCACCTATCTGCATGTTTGGACATCACAATGTCCCCTACCAATGAAACATGGTACTCACATCGCAGATATTAGTCTCGAACTCGAGCGGCCTATATCCTTCTTAGCGGCGGTTGAATCGACTAGGAACTGTTTAGAATATACAGTATTCCAAATATGAGTTTCATGATACTTATCATATGAGCATCTCATATTCTTTCTACTATTTGTATATTCAAGGTTTTATCTATGCAACTAGCATGGGTATACAGATAAAGAAGTGCCAAAACAATAATTTCAAATATTATTAAAATAAAGATTGTTTATACATAGAGTTTAAACATGAACCCTCGGCCAACACTTGGCTCGACGGGCACCTACTCTAACAATTTCCCACTT